>NW_026252367.1:0-179715 GCF_025094135.1 Mucor mucedo | reverse complement strand
CAAGGGACGTTTGTTTAAATCGCCTCTCTGTCTCTTTCTTGTCATGCTCATCTTTTAAGACATTCAGCCCACCCATCTTTTCTTCCAGTGCACTCTATATATGATACGGGATGTTAAAAATAGGTTAATTCTGTATCTCAAAATACGTAATAAGCAAGAATAGTTATACATACAGCCAGCGTAAGAGTGAAGGTCACGAAGTGCACAGTATTGTTCTTCTGCCTGCGAATTTCATCAATGATGCCAACACGCTGCTCTTTGGTCATCACGTATACGCCAGGAACAGGTGTTGACATCGTCCAGTGACGAATTGCTCGGTCTATCTGGAGTGGTGGCGACAGTCAAAAACCGAATCAAACAATGTGTGAATATGTTGTATTCGAGCAGTATATACACCACATTTACGGTAACATACTTGCACTCCGACGAATTTATCATATTTCACCTTTTGGCATATGTCAGATGATATTTCATTATCCAAGTAGCACTAATATATTTATTTCAGTTATGGACAGTTATTTTATCATACTTGATGTACCTTACGGGAAATTGACAGCTTAGACAATATGTCAATATAATCTACCCACGGTAGTCATCTTCCCGTTTGCAGAAAATAGTTTGGTTCATTGTGTCTAAAAGAAACCCACATTTTTATGTTTAATAAAGTCCAGTTCTTTTTTGAAATCTGGTTAATACTCTGTCTATTTTATCATTTTTGTCATTGGATTTTTCAGAATCAACTTACCGTGTGAATGGACAAATGAAGCTTTAGTTTTGAGAACGTTTCAAAGCTGCCATAATTGTACAGGCTGGCAATTGTCCTTATTATGGCCAAGAGGCCAAACATTGCCTTGTGATGATCAAAGCTTGTTTTGCCTTTGGAATTCTCGTCGTATGACGAAGAAACTTCAGACAGTAAGATCTCTGTCGACAAGTCCTCCACCAAAATTTTTCCATCCCCATTATACTTCAGACGTCCATCGGTAATCCCTTGACTTTGTACCTGCATGGTCATAGCGTTCAGCTCGATCTCACCCGGAAAAACCAACACACTGCGATCGTGCTGCAAAAGGAATTTATTGCGATTTCGCAACATAGGGTCGACAACGTAAATCGTAGACATCCTTCTGAGGACGAAAGTGTCTTTCCTGTACCTGGAATCACTTCAAGACTATGTCATCCTGTTTAGTTAGTTTACACACGTCCCTTTCTTTCTCTTTTTGGTTGAGAATAGGTAATTTTAGAGTGATAAAACTTACATTTGTTCCAGGGTACGGTCGATCAATGTTTTCTCAGCAGTATTGGTTGTGGTAACAATAAATCTGAGACTCCCCATTCCACTTTCAAATCCCTTAATATTAACCTATTTGAATATTATGCAACATTAATATCGCCCTACTCATCTAAATGTATTAAATCTTACTGCATCTGTTACCTGCGAAATTGCTGGCTGGAACAGTCGATCTACAACTTTCAAATCGATGCTTATGTTCATGTTGATGAGACGTTCATACATATCGGCTGGGAAGAGAGGGCGACGTCGCAATTCTTTAACGCACCAAATAATGTCGTGTTTTTCAGGGCTAAAATTGACGCGCTTGTCAGTCTTTGAGCAAGTGACTCAACTTTAACTTACCTTAAGAACGGAAGTGTCGTAGTTTCTTGTAGGCATTTAAAGAGCTTCTTCCAGCCGTACCAGATATCTTCTATCTCTTCGGTACCTTCCTCAATGCCATTAGGGGGTGCCAAACATTAAAAAAATCATTTCCTTAATTTTTAAGAAATATTCCCGGGAATTTCTTCCCAGCCAAATTCCCTAAACTTTGCGGGAACGATTTTTTGTGCCCGAGATATCTCAGGCAAGAAAAGTGTACTTTTAGCCAGTCACCCACACATAAAAAAATCCCTCTTCATCGGTATCGTTTATATGCGTTCTCTTGCGACGTTGATTTTGCATGTCGTCTACTACTTCTTCGGCCATTTGGCTTTGCATACGTCTCTGAACAATAGTTAAAGTTAATATAATGGCTTTTATATTGTATTGTTTTGTACTTCTTTATTTTACCTTTTGGGCATCATATTCAATTTTATTTGACGCGACAGAAGGTTTTGTTTTCCAGAACCTGTTTATTATCTGCTTGCTTGATGCGGTCTATACAAGTAACAATATTTTGTCAACGCGTTTTTTCGTACTATTTATAATGTTTTTTTTACCATTTGGGAACGAGTCACCAGTCTGCGCATTGTCTCCGCAACGGGACAATGTCTATACCTACGTCTTTTTGTAAATTTTGCTACGTTTTTTTTAGTGCCACGTGATCAATTCTTTTCTTACGTATTTTGGAACCATCAAAGACGGCTTACTACTCAATAATCTGACCCACCGTTTTTGGTATTGTAAAATTCATGCTTACAATGCCTACAACGGGTAATGGAAAAGTCTTCATTATATAGAGGAGTCTAGACTTAGCCGTGATAATAAAAAATGGGAGAGTATCCCCCCTTTTTTTTTTAAAAAAAAAAAGGTAATATTTTAGCGTTTTTTTTTAAAAAAAGCAAAAGTTGTTATTAACTAACCTTTTTCCAATTTTATTACTTCTCTTTAAAAAGTTGGTGTTATACAGGATATGAATAAAAAAGAAAAAAAAAAGATGAAGAGAAGAAGGGAAGGAAAAAAATGTTTAAATGGGTTTTATTTGTAGACTGATAAACAGGAGCTGGCTTATGTCAGGATGATTCAATTGTTTATTCAATCAGAAGATCATGTGAAAGAGTTTTATTTATAAGCTGATAAACAAGAGCTGGCTTATGTCAGGATGATTTAATTGCTTATTTAATCATCCATGTGTTTGAGCCTGTTTTGCATGGAGAACAAAATTAAAGTAAACCAAAAGTGATACTGTTAGAACTTGGATACCACTTTATTATGGACGAAAAAAATATAAATTAATAAAAAAACGTATGATGGTCTATGAGAAAAAACTATGGATGTTTATATGAAGAACTTGATAGTTCTGGGGAGAATATTAAGCGCCTTATTGGATCATGATGTAATAGCCTGGTGATAATAAATGATTAGAATGTCTTTAAATTTAGCCCCTCCATACTGAGTATATAAATATTAGTCAGAGGGATCAACAGTTATAACATCAAATGACAAGAGTAATATTTGTGCTCAGGATCTATTAATATTCTATAGTCCAGGCCCATTCGATTGTATTGCTTTTGCGGAATAAATATTTACTCGCCACAGGGTTGTACCCTGTGTACCGACTTCAACGGTAGGATGGGAACAAGCGGGGTAATGTGTGATTCATGATTAACTTTTATATTATTATCCATCCTTAATGTGATGTGACAATTAACTTTATTATTATATCTACGACATTCTCAACAGAGCCTTCACATACCAGAAAACAGGTGTATTCATAGACGTAAAAAACAGGCGCATAAAAAAGTATGTAGAAATTAAAAGTGTATAGTAGAAAATAAAAGTACGTAAAAAAAAGACGTAGGTGTAGACATTCTCTTTCATTGAAAGAGCAAAATGACCTCTCATCATGTTGATATTGAAACCAGTTTCATCCACAAAAACCCAGTTATCGAGGTAATTTATATTCAAACTAATAGCCCATTCATTTGTCCACTTGTCACGTACTTCGAGGTTCTTAGGGCTATTTCATGACCAAAGTTTTAAAGTCACTCGCTTGTTCATCTGCTTCTCTTAGATGCTCCAGCTGGGATCTTCCCTGAGTCTCATCGCCCAGATCTATGCTATTCGTGGCTTTACGTTGCTTTTCAAAGCTTGATTCGGTTAAAATAATAGAACACTGACTTCGGGCTATCAGAATACACATTGTACTTAATGTCACTAATTTCTGCTTGGGAAAATTGGGGGCGAAGACACTGTGCCACCTTACTACTGTATTAAGACACCAGCCCAATTTTAGGGTTTTATAGGATGAATTTACTAAATGATATTCTACTTCGTAGTGAACGGCGTAAAAACCTGCAAGTTTTCCTGCAACATATAAGCACTATATTTAATTCTCATTTGACAAGGTCAGACTGAAATCAAGTAACAATTCACACAAGTTGACTTTTGGCGTTATCCAAGCCTTATTTTATTACATCCTCTCGCTGCTTATTTTACAAAATTAGTGTTCCAATAGCGTATTACTATACATTTTTATTGCTTTTTTAAGCTCGACTGCATACTTTTTTCAATATTGTTAAGAGGGGATATAGAGTTGATAGAAAGTCCATCGTATAGTAATTTATAGCTTAATTATGGTACCGGTACCTATGGATCATTAGAGTTAGCGAAGATGACTTGAAAAATTAAAAATCAAACTTACAATCTTTTGCATTAAAGTGATAGTAATTATCGATGGTCAGCTCGTTTCTAGCAAGAGCTCTGATAATATCTTGAGATAAGATGCCACCAACAATGGAGGCAACCGAAATAATTTCGGCATGATAAGAGCTAGCCAGCTCTTCTAAAAGATCGTCGCTCAAACGGTTAAAATCATTTATACCAATTGATTCTAAGTAGTTCTTTTTAGATGAAATTAGGGCCACAGCATCGGATTCTGTAGGTGATCTGTTGTGCTCCTTTTGAAAATTAAGCAAAACTAGGAAAGGTTATTAGTTGCTTTGACTTTTTTGAATAATAGCTTACATACTGTGAACCAAAAGAACTAAAGGGGAAAGTTTTTTCAACTCTTTAGGTCTTGCTCCTGCCCAACTCTTTCTTAATGAATCTTCCAAGCTAGGGTAATTGACTGTAACAGGTGTATGTTCAACTTTGGGATTTTCTGAAGGTCCAGACTTCTTCACTCTATAACACTTATTGAGCTCATTTGCATTTAATAATACATAAAGTGTACTTACTGAACATATGTGTGCTCAGCTAAATCGCAAAATATGTAGCCGTACCACCCAAAAACGTCACCAGCATAAAATGGCTTATTAACGTTTCTTCTCACCTTGTCCACACGACTCTAATAAATGTGTCAATTTACTACAGTTCAAATTTCAGCAAAATTCCATACCATAATGTTGTAGTTAGAATGGACTAAGCAAACAACTGTAAAAGATTCGAAATAATCATCAGTCTTTTCATTAATATTTTCCTGATCCACAAAGACCTTCACACGAGGATTTAAGTTCTCGATAAAAGGAGCGGACGCTTTTGCTTTCTAAAAAAATAAAATATTAATGCTTGTATTAGCAGTGACAATACTAGGTATATTACGTTTTGTCCGACGTTTTCTTCGGTTAAAAAGAATTGTGCGCCCAAGTCAAATTCCGTTACAAGTTCATGGTCTAATAACGTAATACTTGCAACACCTGCTAAAGCGAGATTTTTGCAGACTTCATCACTTAGAGCACGCATGCCAGCAATGAGAATGCTGGCTTGACCAATTCTATTTTTTTTGTTAGGCTTCATTTCTTTTGGGTGATAGCTGCTCAACCTTATACCTTTTTTGTGCCTCAGGACCCCAGAGTCTAATTTGTCGGTCATAAATTGCAGCTTCGTCTGAATTCAATTGATTTGATAAGTTTATTTGCACTTGATTTGATATTGTTTTTGGTGATTACCTTTAGTAATTTCAGTCGACATTTCGTGTTCTACTTAAAGCTGGTTAGGGGGGGTTTTTTTTTTAAAAAAAAGGCGCGTTCTTCTGTTTTGAATGCAGTCACGAGCGGCTTCTTATTTTGTGCGCTTTTATATGCTTGCTTGACATTGATATGAAACAGCCTTAGTAAAAACGCCTTAGGAACTGATATTATCGGTATCCTTTTTTTGCTGAGGCTGTATGAGATCATAACGTCTAGATATATGGCCGAAATAACGAAAAAAACATATCCTACAAGAATTGTTGATAGCGTTTTAAGGTACGATTTTGGTCTGATACAGTACTTCACTTCATAAACACGCGATATAATTTATCCTTATATCTTTGGTTGTTAAAAACAAATGTATTATTATAAGAGGATTATGTTTTGTCTAACAGGTCTCAATACCATTAAAAGTTATTCTTTCATAGGCCAGTGATGATTTATGGTTAATTTTTTTCTTGATGCTGGATGATATACCACAAAGAATTTGTTCTGAGCGCTAGTTGCTAAACTTTTATTAGGTAAAAATGCCAAGTTTCATTAAAAAATCTCTTGTGAGGGCGTCATAATAACAATCGTATAGCATACCATTGGTACATTGGCGCTACCTTTAATTGTTTTTTTACCCTGATGTTGGAGGTTTTTTTTTTTCTACAATCAATCACTTTTCATAATTTAATCGTTTATCTATAATTTAACTCATCAATCTAAATCTTTCTTTTTATATAAATCTTGCTTTTTCTTTTTTCTTTTGGAATATTGTTTGTTTTTGGAAAGATGGATAACCCTCAAAAACAGTTTTTCTGTATATTGAAGGAAATCAAGCTGTTTAACAAATATTGGGAGGCTTTACATTATATACACAAAGAATATGTTTTAGAGCTAATTCAAAATGACGATAAGCTACATATGAATTCATATAGATATATAAGCAAGGTCTCGAAAGTATGCCGAGAAAGTGATGAAGCACTTGATATTATAATGGAAATTTTTGAAATCTTGAAAGAAAGCAAGAAAATTAATCAAGCGCTTATGGATAGCACATACAGTGCTACGGATAAACTCATTGGAAAATTTGAAAAGATGGAGGTAGAATGTAACATTTTGATTGCCAGTATTCGTGGTTGCAAGAACCATATCAGGCAGGAAAAGCTAGCAAAGGCCCGCATTGACAATATCAAGATAGCTGAAGGTTCACAAAACCATACTAAGACTCGCTTAGCTCGCATGTTACCAAAAAAAGATGTGATCCTGACAGATATATTGTGGACCGTGATTTCTCTCAAAAGACACTTTAGAACATTTAATGACATCATGGAAAACACTGCTGGTGAATTACGTATATATGTTGATAATGTCTACAAAATTAACCTTAGGGCAGAAATGGTCTCTGTGAAAAAAAGTGCCCTTGATTTTAGTGATTATTATATCGAAACTCAAGCAGATATATTGATTAGCAGTATGAAACCTTTAAAACGATATTTCATTCGCATTCAAGCTCAGATTTCCCAGCATAAAGCGACCATTGGAGCCACTTTGGCTTCGAAGAAATGATTTTTTGTGAATACTATCTTCTTATCGAATGGAGATTACTCTTATCGTTAGTTATTAAGATTGCACTAATAAGTTACATATTGAAAAGTTTAGCAAAGATATTTCTAGCAAATAAAATACTTCTTTAATAATGCTTTCGTTTATGGTTTTACACAGAAATGTCATTGTATTGACAAAATAGTAATATTTTTTTCTATTTATCAGCATTTTTTATACTGCAGAATCTATTTAGAGTCACAAAAAAAAAACTGGAGATTCAGCTATGTCATTCAACTTGAAGCATTTGCTAATCATTAATTGCTGGTTTTATTAGATTAACATTGACTCCTATAATGCGGTTTACTTGTGTTTCTTCTTAAACGTTTAGGATAAATCTTCAAACCGGCTTTCTATTGATTTTTAGTGAAAATTGCGCTTAAAACTACCTTCTGGTATATTAGTTACATATGAAACAGCATACAGTTTCTGGCTACCGGTGTTGATATAAAATTTCATATAAGTCAACGTTTTCAAGCTTATTTATTATGCTTAATAAATGCTCGGGGATTATTCATAAGAATATGCTCCTTCAATGTATGCCTACTCTTGCTTATTTGAATATGGAGCCTTTCAAAAATCGATATATATTCTTGGATATCTTGTGTCATATCAGTGGCCATACTTTGTACTCTAACATGATAACTTTTTTTGGTATTGTGCCTCTTGGAAGATTGTCTTGACATCTTTTCGCATAATGCTATACTTTTTTTTATCTTCTTGGTTGCTCTTTCCGTCTGCTGGTAAAATTTGTTATGAGTTGAGTGCAACTTATTAATTATGTCCATCATATTCCCCAAAGCATCTGAGAGATTAATTAAGTTTCTCTTTTTATAAAAACTAATGTAATACTTGGTCACATTATAATCAACAAATGTGCAAAGATTTAGAATAAACCCAAATAAAAAAGAACTAGAAATTGCCTCCAATGACATTTTGCAATTTACAGATAAAATTGCCTTCCTATCAGTATTTTCTTTTACATGTGTGCTGGAACTTTTATGGCAGTATTCATCTGGGTATCTTGATTTTCTAGCTGGATATGCATCCTCGATGCTATTGCTTTGCGCCACCGGAAAACTCCCATCTACATTTACAACGGTTACTTCCTTTAAAATTAGATTTGTCAATAGAGTCTTCATGCAATCTGTAAAATTTTCTATAGAATTGATGTCTAATTTTTTATCGGGTAATGTCTTATTTTTTTCTTCAATCATGGTTTTCAGTAATACAACAGTATCATTACACGTCCCTGTCATTTCGTCCATAAATATGTAGGATGCCAGATATGCATCATGATTGTCTTTGATGATTTTTGATATACCTTTACTACAGTTCGCGAAGATTCTGTTCCATGACCGGTCAATTTTTTTTAGCATGCACGTCATTTCGCTAATAATTTCTCGACTGATCATAAGGCATGAATTTGAAATAAACTTGAAAGAAGTTCTTAATTAGAAAGGTGAGATTATATGCTATGACCAATGGTATACAATTAATCAGTTTAGACCTATTTTGAAATTGAATCCCTCTATCATGTTGATAGTACAATATAATCGCTTGTTTCAAGTTCAATCAAGTTTTTGACCTTAAAAGTGGGATGTTGCATTAAATAATCTTATGTTTAGGTAACCACTGGTTTATTTAGGCTCCGCAAGCAAGCACCTTTGCATTATTATGGATGGACTTCTCGTGGCCTTCAATTTTTTTTAATGATCTAAACAATAGCTATTTTAACTTGAGTCCAGATTAGTGATGAAGACCACAATTTTAATTTGATGGCATGAAAAACATCTAAACGATCATAATCTATCTTATTGTTACTAAGGTTGTTACCCGTGTCTATTTTGTGCAATCGCTCGGCGTTATAACTTTTATCCTGCTCGAATAAGATAGTGTACTGAGCACGGGAGTCTACCTTGAAAATACCGGAAGTTGTGCGATACTTAAAGGTGTAAAAACTGTAAAACTATCCTCTTGACAAATATGAAGTAAAAGCTAGACACCAAGATCATGAGTCTATTTTTATTTCGCTTATCTAGCCAATCAAAAGTATAGTGTATAATTAATTTAAACGCAATGTTGCACATTTGAGAGATTGGCTTTTTTTTTGTTTAACGTTAGCCAGACAGTCGAAGATCGCTATCATAAAAGGCTATATTATTTATTTTAGGAGGGGATATATTTTAATTTAGTTCTTCTTGTGAGCAGTAGTCTTTTTGGTGGTTTTTTTGACAATCTTTTTTGTAGTGTGCTTCTTTGCGGTAGTCTTCTTCTTACAGATACAAATGCCTTCTTTACCACATTCACCTAATAAATAACCTGCTTTACCACAATATGCTTTACAGACAGAATTAGCATGGACATCCTTGACAGCGTGGCAAACCTTTTTGGTGTTGGGGGCAGCGGAAACCATCATGATCATGGTGGCAACGAAAATGGCAAGATAGAATGTGTACTTCATTTTGGGGTTGTATGTTTGTTGATAACAAATATGAAACAAAAAAGAAGAAATATCCCAATTGACAATCTTTTTTATACAAAATCTTACAAGAAAAACGCCTTTTTTTTAATTGGATAATTTAGTACAAAACAATGTGCTCTATAACCAAAAGTCATTTATTAACATATGTTTGCAGAGCGCTTTCCAACTACCTCGAGAGTATCCCCATCGGATAGCTAACATTAGTTCCCTTCAATCTTCTTTATATAACAATGTAACATCCCATCTCATTTCACTTAAATTAATTTCTTTACCACTGCATACCACTTTCTGACGTGCGACTCTCATAAAGGTTCTATAAATAAACTACTAGATTCATTTTTTTTTTCAAAAAAAGACGTTTGTTGAAGGTTGTACATGATAAACAGTCAGATTTTTGCTCTCCGCGTATGCTAGAGACCAGTCAGGTAAGTTAATCAGCACTCATCTCAGTAAGAACTCACTTTGCCATAATTGAATTTCTGCACCCAAAAAACTATTGGCCCTAAGCTAAAAAAAGAATTTTTTTCTTTTCGTTGAAATACATAGAGTTAAATCGGATGGACCTAAAAAATGATGTGTTTTGTTATAAAGTCGAGTAGTTTATCGTTTAGAATGACTGGCAAAGTTGCATAGAATTCAAATAGATACGACACTATATGCTCTTGCATCCTCATTTCGCTGGGATAGAATTAGGTTCCTCTGCAAAGTTTTACTTATGAATTTTTCGACTCACATATGGTTCACATAATTAAATAGTGCCACAGCGTTTTTCCTTTGAGAGATTTAAAGATTGCCCAAAACTGCAGGTTACAGATACTCTATGGCCATTTTTGCTGTTTTTAATATTGCACTAATGCAGGATGTGAGTCGACACTGCTTGTCATTCTGGGATCTAAACTGGCTCGTGCGATCTTTTCCGTAGGCCGTTCTAAAAATACATTTTATGGGATCGAAGCTTTATTCATGGGGGTTTAAAAAACTGTTGAGATGATTTCTTTATTGCGATAAATTTTTAAACGGGTGCAGAACCAGTATACTTGGGGTTGGTAATGACCTATAAAAATAGTAGTTTCAATAATATGCTATCTCTATTTCTTCGATACCCATCCTTACCTCAACCCAATAATTGTCAGGATCAGCAACAAAGGCGATGTGTTTCATAGAGCCATCAGTTAATTTCTTGATAAACTTTACACCAAGAGACTCGAAACGCTCACAAGCCTTTTCGATATTGTCAACAAGAATGGCAATGTGACCAAAACCACGACCAGGCTCTTGGTTACCGTTAGCATAAGCAAAGTCAGTTTGATCTTCAGTACCCCAGTTGCTTAATATACACGTCAATATCTTTAATAGTTTCATACAATAACGCGCACTTACTGAGTTAATTCAAGAACACCTGGAATGCTAAATGCCAACTTTCTCTTTTCTTCCTCAGTCTCAGGAACGGAATCAACATAAGCCAAGAAATAAAGGGTAAATTTGCTAGAAGGGAAATCACTCTTGGTGATAAGCCTATGAACTATTATTTAGAATTATAATAATTAAAATAAAAATGTCCAATGTTTGAAAAATGCTTACTTCATGCCAAGGATTTCAGTATAGAAATGAATGGAGGCCTTGGGATCCTTGACACGGATCATGGTGTGATTAAAGATGTAATTTGAGGGATTAGTAGACATTTGCGTGCAATTACAATAGAGAAAATTTGCTTATAAATTATTGGAAAGAAAAGTCGCGTATGTGGACCATTTTATATTTTGGAGCCGCCTTCGGGAACTTTCTGTGTCACAACCAATAAGATTGCAAAACATCCTACGCCGATACTAGGTCGTCATTATGTCATATGAGCTTGTTGTGCAATCATTCTAGTACCATTGTAAGACTTAAACATGCTTTTATATAATTAGAACAGTAACTACGACTAATTTTATGATTAGCGGAACAGCGATAGCGACTTAAACGCGTAAAGCAGAATTGTTTGTAAATACTCAGTTCTGCTTATTCATTAAGATAAAAAAAAAAAAGGGATAGTCTATGCGAGTACTATCTATTACAAAATGCAATTTCTTTGATTATTAATGCAAAGTTGTTATAAATTGTGAAACCAAGTTATTACTGCGGCAATACAAGATCTCCTTTGGATTTTTAATTCCCAAAGAAAGGCTCATATTTGTCTAAATCAAAACGAGGTAATAACACTACCCGAAATTTTTGCTGTTTTTAGTATCAAAAGAAAACAGTTTTGTGATTTGTCTTACTTGACTTACTTACAAATAAGACAGGTTTCGATATTGCATAAACTTAGAACTTTTTATCTTCCACAACTTAAACTTGTGGTTTTATAGCTGTTTGTATTTAAGAATATACGATCAGTTAAATACGGTTTTTTTTAAGGCTGAAATAGGTACAGCTCGTACCCAATATTTGTTTTAATCAATTTGAGTGACAAAAAACACGTTAGAAAATTGTTTCGGTCAATTATGACTGGAGAAATATTATTTTTTCAGATGAGTCAATATGAAAACATACACTGTTTTATGATGAAATAAATGAAACAATTTCTTGTTTACTTTAAATTAGATTACTTATTTATTATGAAAGAAAAAGAAGGGATATAGATCATAAACGGATTATATAAAATGAGCTACTGGTTGGCGAAATCCCGAAGGGGGTACTATCGAGGGACCATGTTGATATGATGAATGGTAGCTTGAAAAATTGGCATGAGGTACAGAAGTATCACACTTGTAGCATCGGTCACCGAAAGTAAAATTATATGGAGGAGCATAGGAAGGTTCATTACGTGGAATATATCTATTATTATTAGCATAAGGTTGATAGTTGGTAAGCGCTTGGCTCAAAGAATAAGGGTTTGATGAAACTGGGTAGACAGAATGAGAAAGCACTAGGGATCCTGCATAAAATAAATTATTTGTTGAAAGGAGCAAGTTACCCGTTTCATAAACGCTTGGAAATTGAGGATCGAGATTAAAATTTAGAGAACTGTTTTCAGGTTCAGGGTGAGTTGAGACCGAAAGTGAGGATTGTTCGTAATCAAGGGCTGTCTTTTTAGTGGCCTTGGAAACTTGTGTCGCATTTTTTTGTGGTTTGACATCCAAAATAAACTTCTTGTCGTTCTTTAATTTTTGACATGAAGGACTAGGAACTTTTCCGTTATGATATAATGAAAAAAGTTGATGTTTGTTATCAAAATCACGAGCTGAAAATTCATTTTCGGGACGTTTCTTATAAGGTCTGGTCTTAGTGATTTTCTTTGTGGGACGATACTTATATTCAGGGTATCTTTATTAAAATTAGTAATGTTTAATAAAACTGATAGTTTAAAACTGTACCTTTCCAAATGTGCAGCTTTAGCCTCGGCTGCTTTGATGCGATAAGGATCTTTCTCGGCATCAGATAACTCTCTCCACCATTTCGCAATGATTTTTGATATATCACGATGATTGGCACCGGGACACTGATTTACAATTTGCTGTTGTTTTTCTAAACGGTAAGTCATGAAGCAATTCATCGGACGCGGAATTTTTTTGGCAGGAACACATTCTTCTCTTGACATCGAACATGAAGGAGCCAATATCTTCTCTACTTTCAATGAGCTAGTCATAAAAAATGTGCGAAGGCTATTGATGTAGTGTATGCTTATTATAGTACGAAATAAAAGGAATATGTCAATCGTATCTTCTTTTATATAAAATGTTCTTATGAAGCGAAATAGATATGTACAATCAACTGATTTTGATTATTCTTCTTGCTTAGTTTCAGGTGCTCATACTTTATTTGGCCCCTTAAAATGAAAAGTTAATTAGCCAGATCATTCTACTATGATACGTATCGACATATTTCATCTTCTGCTTAATAAAGAAATGTGACAATACATTTATAATATGCTATTTATAATATTACAAGACAAAGATTATATATACTTTGTTTTAATATCGTTATATGTTTTTATCTGCTTAATTCATTATAACAGCTAAAATACATTTGATGCTTTTGACATATCGCACATATATTATATATGTACAGTACCGACTACATTGTATTCGTAGTTTACTTAACTACTAATACGGCAGATTTTTTGTTATACTGATATGGCGTACCTCTCATATGATCTGTTGGTCCCACATTTTGATAGTACCACGTTTACGTTTGTTTAAAAGCAAATAAAAAGCACACAAGAAGCACATATATAAAGTATATTCTTTGTTGTTAAATGCATATATGCCATGCTAGAAATGATTGATCTAAATGGAAAACTACAGAATTGACGTCCAATCGTACTACAAATAAATAGTGACTTTATGTCATTTTTTTAACGAGAAAGGCTTAAAGGAAAAGTACATATTTTTAACTACACTATGCACTTTAGGAATCCTCTTTAATAGTCTTTTAAAACACGCATAGCCATTTCGAAACTAATACATAAAAAAAAAAAAAAAAAGTAAGTATGATATAAATATAACGTATTTGAACTTACCCCATAAAAGTTGCGGCATTAACCGGAGCAGCACGTAACAAACAAGGTCCGATACCTCTAAAGAAACCCGCTGCACCCTCTGTGGCAAAAATTTTGCGTGCACAATCTAAAGCAGAGGAATATTTTCTAGTTTCCGTAGTGAAACCATCAGTCTGTAATTTAGATTTGATTGCATCGATTGGGTAGATAGTAAACCACATAGCATAACCAGCGGCGCCACCAAAAGCACATACTTTCCAAGTAGGTAAGTCTGATCGTTTCTGTAAGTTGTCTTTTTTCATAGCTTCTTGAACAAGATATTCATAGGCCAGAAAATAAGCACCATAACCTTGAAATTCACGAGCCATTGTCACTGCTTGGCCTTTATAGATACCAGAAATACCATGAGAGCGGTAAATTTGGCGGATACAATCAATAGGACCACTATAACCTGTTCCCGTTTGAACTTGAAGTCTAGTACGGATATGCTCTACAGGACCTGATACAAATGAATTTGCAACACCACTTGCTGCACCCGCTAAATAAAGTTGTCCATTTGTTAAAAAATCACTTCTTCCGTTGATGGCAGAGAAATGACGTTTCATAGCTTCAAGAACGACAAATTGAATAGATACACAAGCACCAATACCAACTAAAGGGGTCATAGTGCCCTTTTTTTTTTTTAAAAAAAAAACATAATGTTAAATTCAACCTCTCACGAGAAAAAGAACCCACTAAAAGTACCTTATAAAATCCACCAAACCCTTCCTTTGCACGAGTCTTATTGACACAATCCATCATACCTGTGTACAGAGGATTTGCTGTTGATTGTGTTTGTAAACGCTACGAAATATTTTTAGTTGTAGATCCTGTAATCTGGATTTAAAAATCCAGTCGTTTGTTCTTTTTTTTACTCACGACCTTCACCGTGTCAAAAGGCTTTAAAAAAAATTAGATCGAACTCAAAAAAAAACAAAATACTTATTTTGATAAACTCACCTGACCCGTGAGAACTTGAACAATACCACCAACAGTTCCACTGAGACAATCCTTGACGGCTTGAGACATGCTGATATGGAGTTTCAAATCAGTGATTAAAACAGCTATATCAATGTTAATTTCAATTATTACCCTGGCTGAACTTCGGTGATTTCAATTGTCTCTGCTGCTAATGTAGTCATTTTTATATAAATGGAAAAAGTGGGGAAGAAAAAGTGAAAAGGGAAAAGGGAAGCACTAGAAGACTTATGATGATGGCTTCAGGTACATCTCCGCTATTGTCCAAAAGCCACTGATGTGATACCAATTCATGGAGAAAAGAGGTCACATAGTGCCCCTCTTATCTCGATTCCTTATATGTTAATTGAGTATTTTTTTTTTTTACTTGACACATTTCTCTCGCCGTAGTTCTACGCCAGACTCAGTGTATATCACATAGTTATTTAAAATAGCGTGCATATTATTTTATGTGGAAAATAGAAGGCATTGAAAAGTATATGTTTATGTTGTGTAAAGCCTTTTTTCGAATCGGAGTTAATTACCAGATATCAGTGATGTTGATAATATGAAGTTATTTTGTCGAGTTCAAATGACCACACTTTTTACAAGTTCGAAGGTCTTTACTAGCAGCAAACTTTTCGATAACAGGCTTCAATTGTGAGCCGAGATCAACGCAATGAAACGTCTCCTCATAGACGATATTACGACATGAATCCTTTTCACAATACCACCTCAAAGCATCTAAATTTAAAACACGATTAGTCATTTCTTGAGTTACACCGTATTAGTATTTACCTATGTGATGGGGTAACCGAACCCTTTCAACAACAAGACCGATTGTATTCTCGAATCGAACAGGATTGTGAGGCACGTTGGCTATAAATAATAAATATACCCTTATGTTTATTAATTATCTGGGATTGATAAAACACTCCATCACTTACGTGGTAAAAGAAACATATCACCTTCCTTAACATGGATATCTTTAAACTCTCCGTCATCGACAACTTTAATTAGTAAATCACCCTTATACTGATAGAACCATTCCTATTCATCTCTTTAGATTTTGACGAAAAAAAGACTTTCTTTAAGGGTGGTGATTACCTCTGTTTCGTTAACATGATAATCCGTACGTTGATTTGGGCCACCGACAACCATTATAATTGTGTCAGCTCCTTTAAATAATAAATAGTTGTTTACAGGTGGCTGAAGTTTGACACCATTTTCTTCAAGCCATTTGGGGAAATTAATTGGTGGTGGAAGCATGGTTCGGGTAAATAAGAAGAAAGAAAGGTGCGTTGATGTTTTAATTTTAGACCTCCCCGTTGATAAATGTGACTTGTTACCATTAATCTGATAACATGAATCGGGTAAATTGTACTCCATTGATCTGCAACAGTTCCCTTGGCAAATTGTGTGCTTGCAAAGTATATAAATTAATGCAGCGTAAATAACACCATCGGTTGCACATTTTTTTATTTATATATAAACTCCTACTTTACCTTACAGCGGCATGTAACGCTGTCTTAACATCAGCATCCGCGAAGCAGGTCATAACGCGTGCTTTGTTTATAAGAGGTGCTAAGATAATTTATAGAACAAAGGCATTTGTTCTTTCAGATGAATTGGCTTTTTAAAAAGTTAATACAAATATACAGTGCATCTATTTTACAATGAACAATTTTCGTTAAAACGGACATTTTCAGAACTTAAAAGTCGGATTTTTAGACTGGTGATTTTCATATTTTTTGACAGAGAAATCTGATTTATCGCGGGAAAATGTTTAACCGGGATATATCCGTTGGATTTTTATGAATTTTTGCACTGTAAAACACCTACCGGACATCTTTGGGTCTCTCCACTGTAAATGGGCAATTTTGTTTTGCCATCTGTAAAAAATTTTGTGTGAAAAAAAAAAAATCCGGCTCTATTAGTTTGTGGAGAACTCTCTAATAAAGAATGTAATAGAGCCGGATTTTGGATACCTGTTGAATTCATCGAGGAGATAGAGTTTTTATTTTTTTTTGAAAAATCGGAGCCAAAAATTGTTCATTGTAAAATAGATGCACTGTATCCATTGCTTTTGTCAAAATAAGAACAACATCGAGCAATGAAATTACGAAATTAAGTAATCTTTTCACAATATCTTACATTCTCCTTTTTTAAGCAAACATGTTGCATAATTACATACAGTTCACCTCCATTATCCATACATGGTCGAAATAACATTGACCTGTCTAACTTGAGGTTAAGGGGTAATATAGAGGTGACATATTCATTTCTTCTATGGTAGCTTGCTTATCATAGTGCCATGTTTTTGATAAATGACAACATGTTACCTGTCAACGACCACAATTTGATAATACTAAAGGACCAGATTATTAGGGCCGGATTTATGGAAACAAAAACGAAAGTCGTATGGTTGGCCTCACATTTGGGTATATTTTGTAAAGCGTTGTATTGATACAAGTAGTCGAGGCAGAATCGATCCTTTACTTTATAAACAACCGATATAGAAAAAGCGATTTGTGACATAACTTGATCGAATTGAATATTTGATGTTTTTGGCGAGCTAAAAGTGATTTAAAAACTTATCGTTAAAGAGTGTAGCAACTCCACTAGCCATCAATGAAGACAAAGTTCATAAAGCCTGAATTTAATCCCCTTTATAAGCAATGACTTAGATGAAAATGCACGGTTGGTCGTGGACAGTACTGCAATATGACTACTTACACACACATGAGAGCAGGCTAATATCTTACACGTACAATTAGGCCAAAGATTTCAACCCAAAGATATAAATAAGAGAAAATCAAACTTGTGATGTTTACAATGTGTCTATTATCGTTACTAACATTGACGTGATTTATATACAACATAAAAACTGAGCATATGGTCCAATGTAAGTGATCAATGTTTAAAATTATTTAAAATCTGGTTCTACCTCTGTTTCAACAAAAAACACTTGAATAACTTAATTTTCAGCTTCATTGACACAAGAATAGTAAACTGAATTTCCAAAGATAGCTTTATCATGCAAAGAGCTACCAGTAATTTCCGAACTAGTGATATTACAAGTCAAAACGTATGGTAACGAGCCAATTGAATTTGGGAATAAATGAAATATTGTATTAAACGAGGCACAAAGAGATGCCACTTAAAAAGCTCACACCATTTTACAACGCAGGCAGGCTTAATACTTGAAAATCTTATCTTGTAATATAATAACTAAAATTATATCGCAAGTCTCATTTTAAATAGACTATGGTTATAAATAACCAGTGAAACATACGTTCTATAAGTAGAAAATAATGGCCCACATGACGTTTCGTAATAAAAATAAAATGGGATCTTTTTATTACACAAATTGGCTCTTGTCCTTTTTCCCCTTTTTTGCTTTTTTATTATTTTTTAATGAAATCCTTCTTTTTGACTAAAAAAATTAAAGATATTAACAATACCAAAGGTAAATACTATCAGACAGAAAAAGAAAACTCGAGTTACTCAAGAGCTATTATTGGTAAGATAATGTTATAACTTTACTTGCGGAGGAAGGCAATATTGAAGCCCAATACAAGCTTGGACATAAATATGCCACACATCACGATTACATCAATGCCTTTGACTGGTTTACAAAGGCTTCAGAAGGTGGCCATGGGGCAGCACAAAATCAACTTGGTCTAGCCTATCAGTACGGCTTAGGTATCACACAGGACTATTACCGAGCGATTGAATGGTTTACGGAATCCGCTACAATCAATAACAATGCTGATGCTCAATTTAATCTTGGTAGCTTTTATTATTATGGAAAACTAGGCGTACCTCAAGACTACAGTCTAGCCTATCAGTGGTTTTTAAAAGCTTCGGAAAACGGCAATAACAGTGCACAAAATTCTATTGGCTTCCTGTTTCAACGTGGATGGGGTGTTCAGCAGGACTATACACTTGCATTAAAATGGTTTTTGAAAGCTGCTGCTGCTAACAACGGAAATGCACAAAACCAAATCGGCGTTTTTTATAAGAAGGGGCATGGAGTCAAAATTAATTTTCATACCGCATTTGAGTGGTATTCAAGGTCTGCCAAAAGCGGTAGTAGTGCCGGTCAGTGTAACCTTGCTTGGATGTACTATGATGGTAGTGGTACTAAGCAAGATTTTAAAAAGGCTATGTCTTGGTTTCTAAAAGCCGCAGATAGAGGAAACGTCGATGCACAATATCAAGTGGGAGTTATGTACTTCAATGGGTATGGCATACAGAAGGATAATCTTATGGCTTTAGAATTCTTTGCAATGGCCTTAGAAAATGGAAATCGGGCAGCTCAAAATTATATAGACATGATTTCTAGCCTACTGGATAATGAAAAAGTGCAGGTGGTGGGCGGCAAGCAACCGCCCGTGTCACCAAAAAATATTCAACATCGCAAACATATATCACACGAAATAGCTACCTCTCCATCCCCATATCTTGCTCATAAAAAGTCGGTGTCATTAGTAATAAATAGCAGCTATGCGAACAGTAGTAATAGTAGCAGTGCTAGCGAAAACCGAATAAATTACTAATACTTCAAGTGATTGATACAGCAATGCAAGAATATAAATCTCGTAAGAATGCAATAAATTGTTTTATCACTTCATTGTTAATAGTTTGACAGCAGCAAACCCTAGGTTGTTGTGCATAACTTTATTTTGATAGGGAAAACTGCACACGATAGCGATTTTTATCCTGATTTGACATCCACTATTTTTCTAATTATTAGTGTAACTTCACGTGTGGTAAATACTTACCTTGTGATAAAAGCTTCCCAGCCATGTAAAACAAAAGAAGTGAGCAAGTGAAAAAGCTTTGCCTTGTACGCATATATTCCCCATTCAATAAAACCAATTAAGCTGGATTTGTGGAACCCGGTTTATTTTTGTTTATTTTCAGAATGTCATCTGGCTCGATTTTAATAAAGCACAGCCGAGGGAATCAATAATAACTCTTTTCTCTCTCTCTTTCTCTCTGTACCTTTCTCTCTCTCTCTCTCTCTTTGTTACTAATCTTCTTCCTTTTTTTATATATATTTTAAGTGTATACACATAATGGGTGTGGGACAAAGTACAGACTATGCGTACACGGGTGCATATGACTATAATACTGCATACCAGAATGATGTAAAAATAACAGTTTCAAACGCAAAATCGATTATTAATTATTTTATAGCTTGAAAAGTATTATCGTCGAATGTATCCTGCATATTACAATAATGCTTATTATCAAGCAGGTTATACCCAACAGCAGACACCAAATTATTACAACGCATATCAACATCAATATTACCCCTCAACGTTTCAGTCACCGTATAGCTCTACTGGCTATGGTTACGGTACACCATACCAGCAAACATCATATGGTGGATACAGCACCACACCACAGTATTATTCATCCATGTATGGTACACCTACCGCTTATAATTCTTATAATAACAGCTATTACCCATATACCGTTCAAAGGCCCTATATGTAACTTTTACTGATACATATGACCCATCTTTTTAATTTTTTTTATAAAGCGTTATTTTTACACAAGCAGTTTTATTATTATGAATTTGTTATAGACAGTGAGAACCAAAAAAGCATATATACATCAAAATACGGCGTCAAAACAGGGAAAACGATCTTTGTTTAATTGGCTAATCGAAATCCGCAGCTACGTTTCTTTGTCGCAGCTGATCGTTATCAATTAATGCAGTTGATCCTTTAACAGGAGTACCCACTTCTTTTTCTTCTTCTTGAGGAGGAGTAGGTGACCTAGTGGGTAATACCGGTCCATCAGGATGAAGCATGCGCGATTTACGAGATGGATGAAATATATTGCACTTGGGACATATATATTCTAAGAAATATCATTAATATAAAGGGGCTACATTTGTTTTGTTTATCTATCTTTACCAATTGACTCTACTTCTTGAGGTAATACTAATCCATTGTGGGCAAAGCATCTTGAGCAGACCAATGCATATTTCGTCTCAGGACCAACATCACCAACTAATACATCCAGTACCTTATCAAACCATTGTTGCTTTGGTGGTGTAATGGGTATTCCTGGGTCTTGTGGTGCATCTGGTCCACGGGAGCTTGTTGTAACCCCGTGCTGTTGTTGCTGTTGTTGTTGTTGCTGCTGCTGCTGTTGGGCTATATATATGTTAATACTCTAATGTCTACCACTATCAGCCTTTTACCTTTTATTTTCTTCTTCTTCTCATCCTCTTCTTGAGCCATTTTCTTTTTCTTTTGCTCATCCATTTCCTTCTTTTGTGGGGATGAGGGATCGTATCGTTCCAACAGAGACTTTGTCGAATAGTAGGCTGTCTTCTTTTTCAATTCTTCCACCTTTAATTTTTGACTTTTTCGAAGGGTCACCAAGTTTTGTTCAATATTAGATAGTCTTTTGTTATAAATCCATTTCATTCCCTTTCGAACATAGAATATGCTATAAAATTTTATCAGCACCAAATAAAATTTGTATGTGGTGTTTTTTTATTTAAACTTACCTGATAGGCCCCAAAAGAACTGGCGACACAGTTAGTAGCATGAACACAGGATCGTCATATTTATCTTTTAATGCGTAGAGGTAGTACACGATATAAATTATCCATAACAAAGTAGAATAAATTAACCAAAGTGTAGCAACCCTGCGATCCTTCATTCTAATTTCTGTTAGTTGAATCTCCTTCTTTTGAATGTCATTATCCAGGTTTGACAGAATCTGTTCGAAATCGTCTGAAGCACTCTATGGGGACATAAGTAACGCGACACGTTCATTCTAAATTGTGGTATTCACCTTGTTTTTCGAAAGTAGAATGCCCATCTTTGAATAGAAGTAGTTTATTTCAAAAAAGAAATAAAAATATCGTCCATAATGCATTTAAATACCCGTCACGTCAGTGATATCATGATTACTCCACTAAGGATATATCACAACGAACACAAAAAAAAAAAAAAAGAATGATTAAGGGAATATTGAGCAAACAGCCATTTTTTATTATGAATTATTATGTTTGTTGTTATTTATTGAGCAGCTGCCTTATGAGTGTCGGTTTCGGTACTCTTGTGAGCTTCGGTTGTATTCAACTTCTCACCCTATTGTTTGATTAGTATATCTGGACCCGGGTTACCTGCGTGTGAGAGACTTACCTGAATTTTTTTAGCTTCATAATGAACAGCAGCAATTTGAGCAAGTGTTTGGTTGGCAAAATCATGAACCTTTTGACCGGTGGGGGTTTGAAGAGCGGCAGCAGCCTTAGTTTGGGCAGTTTGAGCAGCGGTTTGGACCTTTTCACCAATCTTATATTTTTGGTCAATACCTACAGCCTTATCCCAAATACGATACTTATCATCAAATTGCTTGACTAACAAAAAAAAAAATGTTAAAAGCCGTTTTCTACACAATATTTCTTCACTTTACCATTTGATTGTAATGTGTTTAAAAATCCAGTTAAACGGGAAGAAACGTTATATTTGTTATCGTACTCGAGACCTTTGGCAACAACATGATCTTGAAGCATATAACCGTTGGCCAAAATTTCGGCAGCGATGCGAGACTTGGGTTTAGCTTCTTGGGTCTCGTGGTCGCCATTATCAATAGATTTTTCGTTACTTTCTGAGGTAGGGATATCAAAGTAAGGTGCTGCAATAATATGGCTATCATCGATTAAAGCTATTGTTTATGTGTGTTAGAGTATGAAACAGGTGTCACCCGGTCCCCCAAAAAAAGTGTAAAAAAAAAAAGAAGCTTACCATTGCTTAAAAGAGCAGCAGTCTTGGCAGCAGACTCACGTTCGAAATGAATTAAGGCGATTTGGTGTTTTTCATCTTCTTCATCGCTAATGTTCAACTGTAATTAGTGTTCTGTAAAATTCTTTTGCATTGTTACACTTACACCTTTAACTCAAACTCTTTAATCTTACCACAGAACAAGAAAAATTCCTTGACTACGAAAAAATTTAATATCCTGTTAAATAATCCGTCTAATGTACTCTACCAGTTTGTTCAGTAGATTGAAGGGCAATTTGTTTTACGACAACAAAGTTGGGAGAAGGAGTCTCGGGGATCTATGTAAACATTTTAATACGCGTTACCTTTTATCATATCATGCGAAAACTTACAGCAATAGTCCAATTAGTCATTATTATAAATTTGAAATATGTAAGTAAAAGAGAAACGCACGAAATTCAGCAAATCTTAAAATTTATAGCCTTTTTTTTTTTTTTTTTTTTTTTGTGTAAGATCGGGCTCTAACCAGGTAAGGACATGTGAAATCGATTGTCTGTGCTTGTGTATCACCTTCACTGCATTTCACCTGATTGTAGACCTTTCACCTTTGGACTTTGTCCACGTGTGATCATATGACGCGCTATACAAATTAATTTTAAGGTATATTGGATATGAGCAATTGTTAATTTTTTCCTAGTTTTATACAGGATTGGCACAACACATACGACCATTAAACTGTAGAGTAATCCTTACGTCATTTCATCTACTCGAATGGTTTCGTATTTTCGTCTCCGATTTGTCGAAACAATTCGTTTGCGCAAAAGTGGGTCCGGATTACCGTATATGCACGCGTGTAACCTGAAAAATCCCTTGCTTTCTCAGTTGACTCTGTGCTTATTTACTTATTTCTACAATAAAACCTTGTTGTAACTATGCGTCAAGCATTTTTCTTAGGATGTAATTATAGTGCCTCGAATGTACTTGCCTTGAAATTTTATCTGCCATTTATAAGGTATGTCAGCAACGAATTGAACCCCCCCTTTTGTTTTTATTTACATTGGCCACATTATTTAATGAATTCATCTCTTTGACATGCAAAGGTTATGAGTATTTATTTTAAATAAAAGATGTCCATCCACTGTACATGACACCCAAGATACTTGGGTCAGAGGCAAGATCAATCAAACATTGAACCTGTTCTCTACTGTTCTTACATTGTCTTCCTACCCTTGCTCTGATATGACGTGCAGGGTCACCTTTGGTAAGAGACACAATGTCTTTGCAGTAATGCTTATCTGAATGCCCGTTTTCAATCTCCGTGGATGCGATGCCTACAAATTTGCATTAATAACTTTGCAGCAATCATCATATACTGATATTTACATGCAGGGTTTTCACCATTTAATTTCCTCTTTACAATATCAAGTTTTCTTTGAGGATACCAATTGCTTTCTCCTCCATTATCCACAATCTCGGTTTCACTCGGAGTTTCTGAAACTTGAGATTCTAATGAAAATATTTAGCTTTTTAAGCATATACCGGTTTGTGATGCTACTTACTTTGACTTTTACTTTCTACCATAGCCTGTTTCTTCCAGTCAAGAAGAGGATCCTTCACAAACACGTTCATTATATTCAATAACAAGGCCTTTTCATCTTGGATGGCTATAGAGTAATATTAATATTTGTAGATTTGACATATGTTCATAAAAGTACCTTGTAAAATATTTGTCATTGCGTTCTCAAGAATACCGGAAACACCAATAGGTTCTAAAACTCCCACTAATTGAGGTGTCAATCGAAAAGGAACAACTTCAGGAATCGCTAAATGTTCCGTGGCCGAACCAAAAGCATGTCCGAAATCAATAGATATCAAACGACCACTGCAATTGTGTGCATGTATTTTTTTTTAGTAATAGGTTACATATTTCATCCCGAAATCTTTACCTCTTCATATCTAGCAAGAAGTTATCCAAATGCCTATCTCCAATACCAAGAATATAGCCAAATATAGATATACATGCGAGACTGTGCGCAAATTCTTTTCGTAAAAACAGGAATGCCTCAGGTGAAGAAGCTAATTGAATCACATAGTCACGAAGGTAAGTGCTAGGCATCATCCCGGACACAGAGGTATAGTTGTCTTCGATTCTTTTTGGTGAATCAGTATAGGCTGCATAATGTGGAACTAAGAAAAAAAATAAGTTTCCCAATTGCACACTTCTAAATAGTCTTTTTTGTTCTACCTGCAATATTTCTACTGTTTGGTGCGTGTTTGACAATCCAAGATTGGTAAGATCTCTTGATATTTTTCCAAAAAGTGGGACGAGAATTTTGACTCTCAATACAGCTTCTAAGAGGTCTTGTATGGTCCACCCATTCAATGATACCAAGATTTAACGACATCGGAACAACCTATTTGTAATGATTACAATTATGATTAGTATGCATTTTTTATTTTTTATTTTTTATTTTTTTTTTTTGCTTTCTACCTTGTATGTCGCCATTTGAATGTTTTGTCTTGAGCAGAATGCATTCTTCTTAATCATGCTATTCATAACACCAAATAGCTGTTCAATACGTTGATCCAATCTAAGGTCTTCACCGCCTTTCACTAAAAAGTGGTACTCCTTCTCATCAGAACCGTTTACAGTTAGTCTTTTAGGTCTTCTAATTGAAGACATAACCATGACTTGACTTCCAAAGCTAGCTACTTTTGCATGTAATTCAGGATACGGTTTGTTTATTCCATCGTATTGACCGGGGATTTCCAATTCCTATTAAAAGGTGTTATTGGGTACTCTCTTACAATCATATGTAGACTTACTTCATCGAAGTCACCGCTTTTAAAAGAGGCCAACCATGGGGCAAAGGATTTCAATACTTCAGTTGGTTTTTGTGCTGTTGTAAATCTGTCCTTGACGTTAGAATTATAATATCCGAGCAGCTCTTCATAAACCAAAGGTGTTCTGTCCAAAAGTCGAACTCCATTTCTTCCCAAAATACTTTCTAGTCCTTTCTTATATTTAGCATTGAAGCTGTTAGGAATTTTACCCATTCTACTATTGTACGATTCCAGTAAAAGATCTTTAAACTGATTATACAGAGACGTCAAAACATCCTTATTCATTTGGTCTCCCAAAAGTATAGTCTAGAGAAAATGGTTCAGTATGAAGGATTCCATTTTCTTATATGATGATACAAACTTTTACTGCAACCAGAAAGTCTTTCATTATGTGATCAGGATCTGTCAAACGCTGTAACTCCAGACAGAACTCTTCCATGATTGGTGAGTGCACCATTCTGTTAATCTTTTCAATAGCGTTTCTGTTTTCTTCGGGTAATTTATGTTTTTCTAACTCATAATGTTCAAATGACATACGGAAAGGGTAGTATAATGCTTTAGGATAGTCTTCGGCAACCCTGAAAAGAGAAGGAAAGATATATGTAGCGATTGGGGTTTCAATATAAGATACTAATTGAGGTATCCAACGTATAAATTTCCATGATTCCTCAAGTTGAAGGGACTAATAATGACTTGATTAATAAAATAAATAAAGTAATCTGGCATGCTTACATGAGTTTGAAAAGTAGGACCAACTTCAGGATAAAGCTCAAGTAGCTCCAACAGACGAGGAAAGTTTTCCATAGCTTCACTATGGCCTTTGTCAATTGCCTGAATATAAAACTTGACGACCAATTTACTGTACTCAATTGGATCAATATCAGGGCTTAGAGTTGAAGTTGAATCTTGTAGTAAACGAAGTGACTTATCACAATAACTTCCCAATTTCCAAGCGTAATCTTTGTAATACGAAGACTATCGGAATAATGGTCAGTACATAATTTCTGGCTAAAATTGACCATTCCTTACATTTACGTCTACAGATTTACCAGCTTCCTCAAGTTTATCGTAACCTATTTTTTCCAAATAATTGACAAATGCTTCTGCAGTATCTGTGGCCCCAGGAATTTTTGCAATTGTTTTTTTGAGACTTTTATGAAGTTGCATCATTTCATCAAACATGTTTGGATTAGTAACAAGTTGCTGCTTAATTATACTAAATGATTCGGCTAAAAGAACGGAAGACTTAAAAACATCTTCCGTAGTAGCATTTGTTGGTATCTATAGAGGTTTAATAACACATTATTAAGATATGAGCATGTCAACTTACTTGATAATTAACTGCTGATACAAAGGTCGATACGAGAAATTTATGTTGGTTAGGATCGTTTGAATTTATACTGCGTTTTTGAGTTACAGAAAGCAGACTGAGTTTTGATTCCTGGGTGGCTCCTAGCTCCTCGAATCTGGATCGAATGCTCGACATCACACCCAAGTTATTTTGCTGAACCGCTGCATTAGCTAAAGACAATACAAATTTGATCGCGGATGATTGAAGGCCAGTTATTTCATTATGCTCACTCTAAGAATTGCCATGTTAAAAATTGATTCCTCACTTTTGTGTTAACAACAAACCATCGAATTATGACGCTTTATATCATGTATGAAAGCAAATCTTGAATCCACAACGTCATCCCAAACCGCGATATTGTCAGATTTTTCATCAGGATATCTGTAAATGGGTTAGCTTGAGTATATTGCCAAACTATTGTTTACCTTTTAGTCAAAGCCTTGAAAAAGTCTTCAATTTGCTCAGAAGTAGCTGCGTTTTGTTTAACTTTTTTAACAAGCTTCAAATAGTCTTCGATTTCAACAGTCTGTATATCAAAAAGTTTAAATCACGAAATAACAATCTCGGCTGCTCTACTTACTCTTTCCAATTGGCTGAGCTTAGTCAGGCGGCTGGTTTGAGCTAATGGATGTAATGTGGTCCAGGCTGAAAGCAAAGAGTCATATGAACTCCTAATAAGCTGTAACCCAAAATCATATTGACCTTGAAAGATACAAGCTACACTCCAATCTATAATTAAACAGACACATTAGCAAACTTGACAATAATCATCAACTCTGAGGCTTACCACAGGCATAATGCTTAAGCAAATAATCTTTCTGTGTTTCACTTTCAGTAGCTTTTTGGAAGAATTCAACTACTGGGTTTGGATCCATCTTTTCCATCACAGAGAATTTGGTGTGAGATCTTACAAAATAATCAAAATAAGAATCCTATTAAAGTAATTAGCAAGATAATAATTCAATAATTGGTAGATTTACCTGTTGCCCGATTTTCCAAATGTTATCTGGGTTGCCTTGTATACGTCTATCTACTGTCGTAGCGATCTCATCCCATTGAGTAAGCTGTGTATGGCACCAGAGCATCTGCTCCTTCCACAATGAAGGTTCATGTGATGTACCCTCGTCTTGTTCTAAAGCGCTTCCAAAAGCGTTATATGCTTCTACATAATCTCCATCAATTTCGGCAGTAATAGCCACTTTTGGAAGCTCCTTGGTAGCGACATTTGACAAGTAGACATTTTGAAAGATCTCGGGTTCATCAATTTCTTTGTATAACAACGCTAAATCGATCCATCGGCTTTTGTTTGTATTTGAGACACTGGTGATGATATTCGTGGTAGATTCAATATGGTCGCTATCAAGTTTTCTTTTGGCTTAAATAGGGGATAAAACAAGTCAGACCGATTTCAGTTACCGTAGCATTATATTTTCTTACCTGTTAGAACACCATCTAAATTCTCAAGCTGCTTTTCAAGAAGAGCAATACCAATGTGATGATTGAAACTTCTGATACTGGCAATTCGAATAAGATTTTCCGGTTGATCAGTTACGTTTAGCTCGAAAAAGATACGCAGAAAAGAGCCAATTGTTGGTGTAAAGTAAGCTGTACTACTGCTGACATTACGTTGAATATTGTTCACAATATTTGTCTGATATCCAGTTGTCTAAATCCCAAAGATGAATAAAAAATAAGTAAAAAAATAGATAAATACACAGTTAACTTACATCTTTGTCATTGGATTTAATAATTCCTACAACTAAACTGCTATAAAGCAGACGAGAAATGTTGTAATCGGCACTAGCGAGAACCTCCAACGGAAGTATTAAGTCTTTAATCAGGATTTGTACGTCTGGAAGTTCGCCTATAATACAGTAACATATTTTTTTTAATTTTTTTTTTTTTTTTTTTTTTTTTTTTTGAAATCATCGTGTTTCAACTTACCAACTCTATAGGAACGAGTCAAAGATACTTTCTTTTCTGACGCTTCTTTCTGCGTATTCTTTAGACTTCGGAGTCTCTTTTGCAGTTTTTCGTTACGATCAGAGTGAAATCTATTACTGGCACCTGGGGGTGTTATCACGAAGCGTTTTTTGTAATAAGGATTCTTTGGATTCTTAGATGATGGTTTAGGTCTACAAAAGGAATGGGTCAATACTTGTGAATACAATTCATAAGTTTCAACTTACGGGGTTTCCTGATCCAGCAAACCTGAATCTTGATCTTGTGAAAACTCTTCTGGATTAAACGTTGAAATTAATGATCGTGAGGTACCTTGAGTCATACTAAAATCAAGTAGACTTTGAGTGCGTCTCAGCTCAAGTTCCAAATCATCTACATTTAGCTACATAAAACTATTTTGTTAGGCTAGATTTCATTCAAGCAAATTTTTACCTACCGATTGTGTCTGTGTGGCTCGGAATAATGGCATCATAGAGGAAGCGTTTTGCCAGGATGTATTGATTTGTTGATAGTCTGCATCAAATCTTGCGTTGGGCAAAGGTTTGTCAAATATTGGCTGATCAAAATCGTAACTTTTTTTTGTGTTGAAGAGTATCATACGTGTGGAATAAAGGAGATAAGAATCTTCGGTCTCTGGCATATACATTTCGCTAAGTTCAACAAAACATTAGTCCTGCCTCTTATTTTGTTGTTAATTTAAATACATTACCTTGTGATTTTTTTTAAGGTAACGTTGATATCGTCTGTTACGTTAAACACTTGTTCTATATAGCTATACATGTCTTGTGATATGCTCTGGCTTTTATCAACCAATCCGTTTAATAAAAAGGCTTTGATCTCATTTTTGAAATCAACATCTATGATATTACTATCCTGGAAAGCTTTTTTCAAAAAAGAGTAATACAAATTCTAACAAAACTAAATTAATTACTGTTGTTTTAGTAGTGACAGTACACCTTACTCGACATTGTTCATCATCATGTACAGAAATCGCCGAAATTCTTTTTATAACCCATTTGATTTCATGTTCTTCCAAACTTCCAAATATTTTGTTTAATACTGTTAGTGTCGCTGCTTGCATATTTACGTCTCTGCTTGATATCATTCTATCCAATCCTGACTCGTATAGTTTGCGAAAGATTTTTTCATCATTTTTCCAGGAAGCACTAATGCATGCCATGGCGAGTAGCTTTTCTGAGTTTGCGTATTGATGGAAGTTTCGTACAATAACTGTAATAAACTCGCTAGCTAATTCAGTATCACGAAGAGCTAACCTGCTCATACACTTTAATATATGCATATTGCTACGCTGTGAACCAAAGAGTCCCCTGATCTAAAAAAAAAAAAAAAAATGTTTGTTGTTGCTTTTCGATGATGTAAAATAAGGCTACCTTGCTTTCATAAGTTCGTTTAATGTCTTCCAAACATTGTTTACGATGCTCCTTTAAATAATGAAGTGTCATGCCCATTAACTACAGACTATGTCAGGATCTAAAATGAATACTATATTTTCAATTGTATTTACCTCAGCGGCATCAGCTGAAATAATATTTTTCTTTCGCTCCTTGTAATGGATGTTATCAGCCATATCTGCATAAAATTGATATTCGGATAAATCGTGGAGATCCATAAATTCATTGAGGTCATACGGATTTCCACCGTTAAGAAAAACAATGGAAAGCACTTGTAACCCAATAATGTTTCCAATCGATGCCGTTCCCTTGTGACTGAATTGCTTATAAATTGTATGCTAAATAAAATGCGTTAGTGTAATGCGGTCCAATATAGCAGAGAGAGACTTACTGTAGGAATAGGAATGTAATTTCCCCAATTTTCAAAGACACCCTTAATAATCTGAATGTTACTTCTCATGATGCGCTGCTCATCATGGTAGGCATTTTTTATCAAAAAATCCTATTTAAAGCAGTTAAATTGTTATACTGTGATAAGAATTATTTTACTTACTGTAAATTCGAATAAAATGCGTCTGGTCTCATGGGATTTGGGTGAAGGGATTTCAGAATTTTTTCCCCAAATGATAAGAATGATACATAAATCTTGAACAAAATAATTGATGGGGCAACCATATCTATCTCCTTTTGTTGCAAGTTCAATCAATGGTAGGAACCAGAAAGAAGCATACTTCTCAAAAGCAAATGGGTAATTTATGATCAGTTTGGCGATGTGTAATTTGATATTAATTTCACCGGTGTTTTGAAATGCCCTCAACATTTCTTTTACCCAGGATGGCATATCAACAGGATTTTCTGAAGGAGGACAAAGTTCCGTGTGGATTTTTTTGATGACTTCGGTTAATGGCTTCATAATCGAGTTTTTATTCAGGACGTCAATTTCGAATTCATTTAGTGCTTGGTCTTCATCTTTGATTTCATCATTGACATCTGTCATTTCAGTATCAGCTCTTTTTTCCGGACCGCCCGCAGAATCTTTGTCAACTTCATTTTTCTTTTCTTCTAAAAGTATATCTGATAACGACGCTTGTGTGAAACTTTTAAGAAAGTTAGTTAATAATATCAAGTTCAACTTTTAGCCTCTTTATCGTACCTGCTCCCACTCAATGCTGCAGATGCCATATACGTAATATTTTGCTCGTTATTTTCAGAAGAATATCCTGACATAGATCTTAAATTATCAAGTCTTGATTTCACAAGTGGTTTTTCTAACTGAATTCCAAGACGAATCTCTTGGGTAGTATTAATTACGAATTCCCAAGTGTAGGTATTATAGACAGAATCTTGTAAGAAGAACAAATTTCCTTGATTCGCGTTTGTACCTATGCATAATACCATAGATGCAGTGGTGTTGTACACAGATCGATTGTACAAAAATTGTGCGTTCCGGCGGCCGTTATCATTACCTACAACAGGAGGCAAAATGGGTATTTTTCTTAATGACCCAAATGCATGAGTAATCGCCGAAGTAAATTTTGCTCGGGCTTTTCCTTGTGCTTTATTCTTTGTTGATGATGTCCACTTATCGTAAATACTATTTGATTGATCGCTCATATAACTCTTGGGTAGTCTATCATAAAGTGCTTGAATCAACCGGAAACAATCAGCTTTTTCGCTCCAATCATCAACTTGTTTAGTTGGATTGCTCGTTAGTTCTCTTTGAACAACCGACATGATGTCTTCTATGTTTTTTTCATAAAACGATATTACGGCCCTATCGTTAACGCCCACAGACAATGAAATGATCAGTTCTGCAAGGTTATGTCGCTGTAGTAAAGTATTGTGCTCGTTTTTAAATTCCCTATTAGGTAGAAAATACGCTGATCAGTGTATGTACAAATATAGTAATATAAGTGTACTTACCCGAAGCAATAATCAACAACTTGCATATAATGCCTCAAGCCAAGTCCGACGGTAAAAGATTCTAAGTACTTTTTGATGGCGTCTTCATGGATATGATGCTCTTCTTGTACAAATACGCCAGTCAACAAATTAAAAATTTCACTACATTTAAATGTTGCCATTGTTTCTAAAAGCTTGTCTAAGTAGCTAATATATTCATTGTATCTATTAAAAAGATCAAGGTTAAACTCATCGTTCTAATATACAAAGATGTTATTGTTAAACTTACAAACTAGTTCCTTTTTTTAAACTCTCCGTCTCAGGGGGGAAGTCTTGTATAATCGATTCATTTAATTTAGCCGTGATCTAGAGTCCGAGGAATAAAAAATTTAACCTTCTTTCTTTTTATAGCTCTAATATTCGTTACCTGTGTCGTGTGTTCTTGATCCAAGCAGATATAAACGGCAAGCAAATCCAGTGCACTGTTTTTAATGACAAACGAATTACCTTTCTCTAAAAAGTTCATAAAGGCTTTCCAGAGGATATCAAATAAAGGCCTTTTCTTTGATCTTGACATTATACTAGGGTCTGCTCCAAAAAGTGACCTTAAGCTCACGATGAGATCCAAAAGCTGATCATCTGTTTTAGAACGCGTAACACTAAAAATAGTCAATGAACATCTCAATAAATAAAGGGATTCTTTTTTTAAAAACTTACAGGAGGTTTAAGAAGCATGGATCATCAATGAGCTATGAAGAAATGGTCAATGAAACACCACGGATAAAATCATAAAGAAAACTTAACTTACATAGTCCGTGAACTTGAATACTAACTTTCTGTGGCTGATTCGATTCTGTTTGAGATAACTTAAAAACATGGACATATAAACCCGAACCAATGGGTCTTCGATATGGCTACATAGGACTGGGGAAAAGGCTGGGAAATAGTACGACATACACCCGTATATCTATAACAGGAAAATTGTAAATAACAATAATAATAAATAAGGTTTGGACCACTTACGTATTCCCTATACTTCTGGAATATATTTAGCTTATCCGGGCTTTGCAACTTCTCAAGTGGGCCAGAAAATCCCTAACAAATAACGTTAGTGTTCATTTTCACAGAAGATAAAATTCTATCTTTACCAACAAACTGGCTGCATGTTGCTGGGGAAAACCAGGTTGTCCGAAAGAAATAGCTAAGGTACTGCCTAAGAGTTGAATCCAAAGTGGATCTTGTGAAGCCTGACAAAACTTCAAATATTGTTCAAACAAAGTTAAACAAAAAGCATCAGCGCTTTCGGGAAAATTGGTTTCCAGAATAGACATTTCATAGCACATAATGTCAAGTACTCCAAGGGACTGAAGAAGTTTTATTCCATCGATTGTTTGCAGTATTTCAATCATTCCAGAACGCTCTACAAATTGTTTTTGGTTATTACTGCCTTGTTTGGGTGACATGTAATTACAATACCTATATTTCCTCGAGAAAGGGACAAAATGTTTACATTATTCTTTAGAATGATTTGACTGGATGCAGAAGCTAAGATGTTCATAAACTTTTTAGGCGCTCCTTTGTGCATGAATACAACATATTCTTTGGCAACATTAAATATCCGAGTGACACCTGAATTCGTAACAGCATTTCCCTGATCGGACTGAATTGCCTCAGAAACCGCTTTAGGTAAAAGGAGCGTTTTTGCAATTAGCATTGAAAGGCTGGCATGATACAGAAAGTCTCCCATATTATTATCCATATACTCGAAGCATTTAGAGCCTTGTTGAGGATATTTGAAGATTAGATCTAAAAAGTAAATCAGCCTGACAGATATATAAGAGTAAGCAGAAAGTATCTTGTTTTTCTCGATAACACTCTGATCTAGCATTTCGCCGAGTATTTTGTACGGTGTATTTTCGATAAAATAATCAGCTGAATTTAGGAAATTTGAGTTCGGGTGTTGAAGTAACTCATAGGGATCGAGAACATGACGTTCAATTAACCAAATGTATCCATCTAAAGCCGAGTTCAATTTCTTTATCCAGGTAGCATAGGCATACATTTTATCTTTGCCGATACATTGAGGTGCCTTCAGCTCCCCTGACTCAAGAACGTCAACATAATAGTTCGGATTTGCTTCAACCATCTTGTCCAGCCAAGCTTTAGCATCCTTGACTCCTGGAAGAAGTACAACAAACTCAACAAAAAACGTCATGCATACTTTGGCGTAAGTACGTTGAGATGAGCCGATCTCAAGAAAGGACCATTGAACTAAACTAGTTAAATTTTCGATTTCATCTGCACCAATAAAAGCCCTTCTTAAACTGTTCTCTTTAAGGAAATCCGATGCTTTGGTTCGAATTATACGTTTGATATGAGATATCGCTTCAATAATCTGGTCCCTTGTTCCGATAGATGGATGGTCTGCCTCGGACATCTTTAAACTAACAAACAACTGCCCTAGGATTTCAATTGTGTATTCATTTACCAATACTGATTCCTCGCGGAAAAGACGATAGATTCGATTAAACACCAAAGATGCACCAAAGCGATTTGTAGAACTAGGGCTTGTCATAAGGTTATATAATCTTTTGAGAAGAGACTTGATATTTCTTGCTCCATCAGTGGATCTTGAGCTTTGTTTTATGGACCATTTTACAAATTCTTGAATACATTCAGCACCATAATCACGAAGGCCTGCATCTGAGTTACACGCAGCTTCAAGACAGGTGGTAAGTAAAGCCATAGTCTCTAAATTTTCTGACTGTGCATTGTTTGTAAGCCAATGAATAATTTGGGAATAAAGTAAACGATACATGTCTCGAGCAACTTGATCTGGATCAATAGCTAATCTTATCATTACTGGGAATATCTTCAGATAAAGCTTATGAAAATCGGATTCACTAGCTTCTTTGGTATATTGGGCTTGGAAAGCTGCATTACCAATCATAAAAAGAGTCAATCCGTGAAGTAGCTCGCACGCAGCTACTTTTACTTGTCTTTCAGGCGATGATTCGGCAAGCTCACAAATACGGGGTAGGTATTCATCCAAATAGATGTCTACTTTAGAATTTCTGAAAGGAATACGTAATTTCAACCGCTTGACAGGATCCCAAGCAAGCATTCCATTATCTTGAATCGAATGTTGACCATCTAATAGAAGTTGTTTGTTTTTACCACCCAGTCGCCCTAAAAATTGCATCATACGTAATTGCAACTCAGGAAGACTTGAATAATTACTTTTAGTAACTCCCATTTGATCCGAAGTCATCTTGACATGAACTGATTTGTAGCGGCGTTCTGCTGCGGTGGGTGCTTTATAGATCTTTTTCCTCGTATTAGATCCTTCTTCCATTGTAGATACTACACCAACTAATAGATACTCGTTGATACCAGGCAAAATTTGAGAAAGAAATACCAAATCGATATCATATCCTGAAGCGGGTTCTAAAAGTTTATCGAGGCTATCCATGGAGATTGTCGCCAACGGATGGTATGTGATACCAAGTTTCAGAGACTTAATCAGAGGAGTAACAAGTTCTTGGAGATCAAAAAAAGCGATGGGGTATGCTAGTATCAGTCTAAGACAGGAAGCTAGCAACTCATCTGTAAATTGTTGAAGTCTATGCCATACTTCTTTCAAATATTCTCGAAATACAAGGAATGTGGCATATTCCTTAGGCTTATTGTTTTCATATGAGTGGTGGAGATTTTAAAAAGCAAAGTTATACTTACCGTAACAAGTGTTCCTTGATCAATCCGATCTTTGGTTTGAGAATAATATTGTTTGCACCCTAAGAAGAAGTGGGTTTTTTCACAAACAATCATAATCTGAGACATCATTTTATAGAAACCACTGACCAAAGGGTTCAAAACGCTTTGATCAATCAAATTTGTACCCACAATATAGACCCATTCAGAGAGTCTTTTGTTATCCAATTCTGTTAAGAGTAAGCACCAAAACTCAACCAAGTTTTGAAATAGGATAAAATCTTTTTGATTGACAGGTTGAAGTGTGTTTGAAACTGAGCTAAATACGTTTTGATTTTCTCCTTCATCGTCTTGAGCAATATTTTTCAGCTTCAAATTAAAGGTCTTCACCAATTTCAAAACAGATAATAAGAACGAGTCATAGAGGGTATCACATAGATTCTCTGGTTCAGCAACAGGCGCTTCACGATAAACAGGATCCTCATTATTCTCATCATCCTCTTCGTTGTCTTCTTCTTCCTTGTTGGATTGAATGTTGGGATCCTGAGTGTTATTTAATATTGTTTTCCAGAAATACAATAAATCAGTATACGCAGGTCTGCTTTCTTCATCGTTTGACTCAATGTCCGTACAGGTGGATATCAATGCCCTTTCGACTTTAAACCATAATATGAGTTCATTGTTTTTTGTAAACTATATTACAACTTACAAAAATCATTTATAAAATTGCGAAAAACACCCTCGCTTTTTGTATGAAGTAAGCCGAATAATGCACGGATATTATACAAACCATTTCTTCTATGGAAACCGGACATACTAGAAAATCCAGATATGTAAATATTACACATGCGATGAAGAGTATCCATCAATTCAGTAGGAATAACATCGAATTCTTTAGCGAATAATGAGTAGGCCTTAATAAAAGCTGGGAGATGGCGAGCATAGTCTCTTTGACAAGTATTTGTACTACAAAAAAAGGGAGGAGGAGGGTGAATACATTAATTTGTTTGCAATAGTCAACATAATTATTACTCTGAATAGAACCAATCACTAATTTGGACAAGATGATTGCGGAGAGCAGTTATTTCATCTTCTTTTAACAATCTCGTACAGACTTTAGCAAAATAACCAATACCGCGGATGGAGAGGGATACGTTATAAAAGTTTTCCAAATTATCTGCTGTTTTAAGGTTTTCATTAAATTTACCCATTATGTACTGTAAACCGGGCTGGTTAGTTAGCATTCAATTTCAAAAGGTCCCTGATAATTACCGTGAACATCTTGATTTCATTTCTTCCCTCATAGTTATGATACAGAACAATCGAAAGCTATGTATACTATTATTAATGGGATTTATACATATCTACCAACTTTATGTTGGTTACCTGTCTAATGAACTGTTCAAAAGCTCCCAACCCATGCTTATAAGTTTGTGGGTTGTGATGTGAGGCCCAGTAATTCAATGCATCAAATAGTTCTTTCCAATAGAGAGGCAAATAATTTGAAAATATGCTGATATGATCTTTAAATATAGCCAATGCGGCAATTACGGGATCGTATCTTGTTGTTATTTGGAACATCTGTAGGACAGTGAGAATAACTTTAAACAACGCTGCACTGTCATCTGTGTAAGGCTTGATAGCGACTTGATCATCACAGTAAACCAAATTATATAAGCAATACAATGCGCCTGAAATAACAAGAAGCTCAGTATTTGGGCCGCCTTTTAACTGTTCTTTCAATACATCAAAACACCATCGCTTTAATTCAATGATTCGATCAGATCCAATTAATCCATAATAGTATCTTGATATAGTGCCCAGTAAGCCAAAGAGTTTGCCTCTTACGCCACCTGGTACCTTTGTCTTTGGTAAAGTAAAATCAAAAGCATATCTATGAATAATATGTTAGTCCAAAATGCGGATATATATTAGAGACAAATACTTTTGGTATAAAGAAGGGATATCAAATTCAGATGTGTCAAACTTATTCCTTTGGTCTAGCAATGTTGTCAACAATTCAATAGCATTTCCGCGACAGTTTGCACTTCCAACTCCAGGTCTTGATATAGCGTTACATCGTTTCTATAAAATATTAAGTGTCAGATTACCTAATGAAAATAAAGGAAAAAAAGGCCTACAACTAAATCAACTGCATAAAGTTGTAATGTTGTATATTTTCTCCTTTTGGTCATAAATGAAGATAAAAATGATAACAATTCGGCAACAGCCGAGCAGGTAGAGCTGTCTTTTGAGCCGCTATTTTCTTTCAAATACGCAGTAATACCATACTCAGGATTGAATATAGTTGTGCAAATTTGGTCTGCCACCAAAGTTAGTCCGAGTTTTTGCATAAATAAAAGATACAATTTTACCAATATTTTTATCTGTTACATTCGATATAATAGATGCTCCTAAATCTCCAACAATCTTTTTTGCATCGTCAGCGTTTTTACCCAGAGTTGTTGACTCGTACAGTAACTTGACGTTGTTGTCAATTAGCTTTATATGAGACATTGTTTGAAAGAAAATAAAAAATACGAAGAGCGTGTTTTTATCTCTGGAGGCGGCAACAGTCACGCGGAAGATCTTAATTTGTGCAATGACTAACATTAAAAAATCTTTTTCCTTCCTCTTTTCGAGATATACACATATTTAAAATGCCCATGGACTCTAAGCAGTGGATCGACGTGACAACAGAGAAGAACCACTACTCTCTTGATCACTTCGTTATTCCTACTCATTACGAGAAGGATGTTTCTTCTATCCTTATCCCTCACGGTGTTATTATGGACAGAGTCAACAAAATTGCTCGTTTAATTGTTGAAGATACTACTGGACCCTTAGTTGTTTGCTGTATCTTGAAGGGTGGCCACCAATACTTCGCTGACCTTGTAAACGCCGTTAAGAAGCTTACTACTAAGGACGGTAAGACTGTTCCTTTAAGTTTGGAATTCATTCGTGTTAAGTCTTACAAGAATGACCAGTCCGAAGGTGTCACCATGTCCATCACCGACGAAGAATGTGCTGAATTTGAGGGAAAGGTGAGTGCTACAAAATTGTTCAGAGTAGGGTTATTTAGACTTGTTTTGTAGAATCTCTTGATTGTTGAGGATATCATTGATACTGGTGCTACCATGGTTCAATTATTAAAGAAATTAGACAACTTTTCTCCCAAGTCTGTTAAGGTCACTAGCTTGTTAGTTAAGAAGACTCCCAAGAGTAATGGTTATACTCCTGACTACGTTGGTTTCTCTATTCCTGACGAATTCGTTGTTGGTTATGCTTTGGATTATAACGAGTATTTCCGTGATTTAGATCATATCTGTGTCATTAGCGTAAGTTTTCCCGGGAAAGATTAAGTATTTGTTTAATAATACTTTTTTTTTGTGTTTAGGATCATGGTAAGAAAGCTTATGCCGTCTAAAAATGTAAATGATATACAAATATTTAATAAAATGGAGGTGAACTTGTTAGAAAAGAAAATTGTAAATAGTATAGAATGCTATGAAAGCATTTGAATTAATTTATTGTAATTAAATTTGTTATAAAAATATAATCTAGTTGTAAAAAAAAAAAAAAAAGTGGTTTCTAAACCTCATAGTAGGGTGCAATAAATTAAATGTGAATCATATAAAAAAAATTAAAAGTGTAATAAAAGGGTATATAAAAACGGCCGGTTTCATAAGGATATAAATTAAGGGTATGGAAATAAAAAAAAAAGTTACATATGGAGGAGGGCAGGATCAATGTATTGGATTTGATCAGGTACTTGCATCATCAAGAATGAGCTCTGATACTGTTCGGTTGAGCAAAAATCGGGATATTCAGAATAACTGAAATCTTCAACAAACTTGTTACTAATGGAGTGATCAAAATGGAAATAGTCGACTTGGGTGTCGAAAGGCACAGGCGAATAAGCGTTGAATTCGTTGATACAAGGTGTGTCAAGGACATTGTAAGAAGAGAAGTTTTCAAATGGGTTGATTGAATAAGACATAGTTGCCTCAAAAGGTGACAGTTCAACACAAGGGGTGGGGACATCAGCATCGCTATAGCAATCAGTAGAAGGGCTAGTGGTTTGGGGAGAATTGAAAAAATCGGGAATGGATTGATGGGAAGAGACAGAAGTGGCATATTGACAATCATTGTGATAGTTCAAAGGTTTGTAGTCCTCAAAATTTTCGTAAATGTCCTGCATTACAACAGTGTTGGCAGCTCTCTTTTTGGTGACCTTGCTAGTTTTTTTGGTGACTTTTCCACTATTGAAGATTCTCTTGCTGCTAGTGCTTTCGATTTCTTCAGTAGCGAATTCAAGTGCGTTGCAATCGTCATAAATTAGCTCCATAAACTTGTTGTTCTCTTTAGCACGAGAAGTAAATTGCTCCTTCTTATTCTTACGAATATAAACACGCTTGGGAGTAGTTTTCTTCTTTGGTGTATACTTGTAATCGGGGTACAACTGGCGATGCTCCATCTTAGCAATGCGTGCTCTCTCACGGAAGGGCTTCTTTTCTTCCTCTGAAGCCTCTTGCCACCACTTGGCAATGATTTTGGAAATATCACGATGATTAGCGCCGGCACATTTAGCAACAATTTCTTTTTGCTTTTCAAGACGGTACATCAAGAAACAATTTAAAGGTCTAGGAATGGTAGATTGATCGGTGGGAGTGTTAGATTTAACCATTTTGATAGAAGCAGAGACTATTGATAATTGAGATGATTATTTTTCTTACAAAAAAAGTTTGTCCTATTTATTCAAAGTTCAATGATCTTCGGGCCAATAAAAATCGTCGAAAAAAGCTTAAATCAAATTTTGGCCTCCCCTATTCCATTTTCTTCGGCTTCTCTGTAACTATTTTTGTTTATTTATTTCTCTAGCGCTAGGCATACCCAGAAATGGTTTAAGATCGACTTTAAGCACGGAACTCCACTTCTCCTATAAAATTAGGGTCGCCGGCGTATTTTTTTTTATATTATGCCACTTAATTGGTTTCGTTTATTAAACATCCCTTAATTACTTCTTTGTTGTATAACAAATAATTCAGCTTCATCAATCCTCTCTGCTAGCCTTCTTTTTGCAATCTCGGATTTATGCCTCCCCTCCCCCCATTTCTCCTTTTTTTTTTTTAACTCATTGACACACGTACCTTTTGAAATGTGGTACAATGCGTAACAGAATAACTTTTCATTCCGAGCTGTTTTGACATTAAAATTACACAAGGTTTGTTTTTGTAATTCTTGTTGTTTGGATTTTTTTTTTACATCTTTGAATTCAGTATTTGATAAATAAAAGGTATGCCTGGTATTAGTATAAATTCCACGTTTTCATGCAACCTAGTGCATTTCATCAGCGATTCGTGATAATGAAACTTCCTGCATTTAATCCCTAATATTATTTACTATCAGAATGGCATCAATCACGTCCCCTTTAACCACGTCCCTCTAAATTGCACGTCCTTCTTGCTGCTCCTCAATTCAAAGCAATTTATTTGATCGTAACTTAATTGTATAATATTGTTGCAGCTTGTTATAAATAATTTTCTTTGTTTTTATTTACGGTTAATAATTATTTTCTTATTGTACATATAACTTGTTTTTTCGGTATTTTTACATTGGATTCATTTGCTGTTACATAGTACAAAAATAAACAAGATTTTTTTTTAAAAAAAAAACTCATGGATAACATGTGGTCCGAACGTATTTTTTTGTCTGACAACCTAAATAATCAGTAGATATGACTTCATCACAAAAAGATAAACTTTCTGCTTCTAGTACTTAAGACTTCCGGTAGTATTATTTAGGTAAAGGGTTTTTTTTGGGGGGAGGGAGGGAACGTCGATTGAAGATGTCTAAGAGATATAGAAACGATCTAATAATCGGCATACTACATACACTAGTTATTTAATTTAAATTTTTATGATACGCTTCACACATATGTGTCACCAGAGCACCTCGAGTATATTGACCTATTCCATTTTTTTTTTATTTCTCATTGTGCACTTAATGTCGTTGGACAATACCAGGACAAGTATTTTATTGGCAACTGATGAGATTATAAAACGTGATTTTAAGTTGAATGATGCTATGATGTGGCAAGCTGCATACGATTATATCTAGACAACATCCAATATCTACGATATGCAATAAAATAGTAAAAAAAAGGGAAATAGGAGGAGCAGCCCATTATCGTACATCACAAAATAATGAAATCTTTGTGTGTATTCAAAGTTAAGCAGAGTTTAATTAATTTAGTGGGGAGGAGTATACTATAACCTACCTGATGTTATACTTTACATTGAGTCTGTAGTGCACGCTCATTTTAGTTTTTCCCTCAAAAAAAAGTATGATATATTCACACGGACTTATTGTTCTGATTGCATCAGGGAAAAATAATAATAGCTGTTTATGCAGGGGAATTGGGTAAACAAAAAAATCCTTAAATCTTAAAATCCATATATGGTCAATTTCCGTGAATTAGTTGGAACACAGGATGTGCAAAATTAATGGAAAAAAACAATAGAATTATTTCTCCTATATAATTTATTTATAATAAAATTAGTAAGATACGATTCCTGGGATTATGTAACTTATATGAATTACTTTGTTATTTTTATTTCTCCTATCTCTGCACTTTTACACAAGACCAAATGATGGTAAGTGATTTGGTGTATGCAGCAAAAAAACCATTTCTGTACTTGGTACGTCTTTGAGCTGAAAAGCATAATTGACAGACACAACCGATCTATGTACTACTTAGAGAACTGACATTGGACATATAACCTTCTATTTACTACACGGTCAGACCAGTAATGTGGTTGTACCAAGTATACGGAGCAACCATGTACAGTATGGTCAATTAGATTTACGATAATATTATTTTAGGTCCTTAATCTCTTTCTTTGTGCTTTGTTTATCTTTATTTCTAAAAAGTCCTTAATAGGAAAGAACGGTCTCCGCCATTAGCCACATCCAAGATTTGTATTGATAACATCCAAATTATAAAATACATTAGTACAATGCTTCTTTGTCGACTTTATAGGTTGTATCTTTATTGACAATTCTTAAGAAAAGGATTTTGAAATATTTTGTAAGCCTATTAACACACCGTGAAAAATCTTTTGTTTGTGTCTTGTCAAACTATTTATGTTTGTTTTCAATGTCTGTCAAATTCGTTGGTCAAAACATTTTTTCGACTTTTCTTATTTACATGAGTACCCTAAGTTGAAAAAGCTATGCTTTTTGAAATAAAAAAAATCAAATTCAATGTTATCTGCAATGGCGGTTGTGATGTGTAAATAATATTTAAGAAAACATGCGTCTTCGTTGATCTATCAATTAAGTTCTAAGAAGTTATGAACTATATCATTGGTTTAGTCTATTTTATCTGTACAATTTATTTGTCTAGAAAAAATTCAACGTATATATAAATATATGTCACGCTCAATATATACCAATATATGTGCCATTATATCTTTAGACAAAAAAGAAACAACTTTACTAGATCCGAATACATGTTTATGAGGGTACTAAGACACAAGCCTCATATATGGCCTGGTGCAGTAGTGACCGACTCTCTAACTTTCTCCTATTGAAGATATTTCTAAATCGGAAACACCCTTAATACCAGTAGAAGATCGAAAAATTAAGTGTATTACGTTTTAGAACACTGGTATAAAAATGCTGTGGATATATTATATGTTTATATTACAATGTCAGAATCAAGGTCGATCTAATTCCGCTTTAAAATACAACCAATTTTAAGAATTTACACACAGAGTCGACTTACAGTACTTGTTTAGGAGGAAGATTGTTGTTCTTGCCGAGGAGAACCATATATTGCAATTCTCCAATTATTTTACTTCACGGTCCTTCAGCTGTATGCATATTTACATTGTAACGAGTTTTCGGGTGATATAAATAGGACGGAGTTTTTGTTTGGTTACTCCAAATGATGTAGGCACGGGATTTGGTTCATAAAACAGAATTAAAGAATTCTACAAATTTTCTTTTAAGTTGTTCACATACTCTACGATACCAAAAAAAAGATGATTAAATAAGACATGTAAGTCAGATACAAGTAATTCAAAATTTAAAGATTCAATCAATTACGCAGTAAAAATGTTTCGGTCTCCATTTTAACTTGTGCCGAGTTCGGAGCTAAGCTTTTCGTTGCCATGCTTATTTTTTGGGGCTTTATGATAAATAAGATACAGCTGGATCGTGCCGCAAGAAATTTGTACACATTACCATATATGTGATAAACTATTACAGTATTTTCCAAAATGATGTCGTACATTTCACTAATTTTATTTGAACCACAATAAAAAAATTAACATTAGAACTGTTCTCCGCAGGGAGATCAGAAGTATCCAAATAATAGTTTTTTGCCAGTTCAAAACAGTCGGTTCAGTCGTCTTCTGAGATTTAAAATTGTATAAATAGGCCTAGACGCACACACTGCATTTAATAGCTGCAAAGTGCATCAGTAATAGGTAATTTATTTTAAAAAACTTCAGAATGGGACAAAATAATGTTGCCACATGTTATTAATGGGAAGAACGTAAACGAGAAATGATTGCGAATCACTAGTACGAACTTACAGAGAGCGGAATCGCCAACGCTCAGGTACCGAGTTATGATCCCCAGACGATGAAAATAATACGACCTTCGTCTTACATTCTTGTGACATAAACACTGAACTGGTTTCTGCACCTTAAAAGCGATGAAGAATCCGGATTCCTCCGTCTGAACCTGGCACTGAGGCCAGACCTGCGAAAGTCAAAAAGGAAAAAGCTAACCGCTACTAGCGAACACTGGAGGCCTTCGCCAACCAATGAGGGAAATGTCTAGACCTCCGTATTTGTTACACATAAGTCTTAGAAAAATGTTTACGTCGATTGACATGCCATATCATCTTAACTTTTCCTTAACTTCGTAGGAAGGCCTATTTTTGTTTATCATAAAATATAATTCACTATATATTGGTAGATGTTGCTACTGAAACACTGATAGATAATTAACAAGTCTCTGGGGCTATGTACAAATGTTTCTATTTAAGTAAAGTTCCAAACAAATTGGATGATTAGAAGAAAAAATTAAATCATCCTGACATAAACTCTTGCTTATCAACTTAATAATAAACCAGTTCTTGTTTATCAGTCTATAAATAAGACTCGTTTACACACTTATTTCTTCCCTTTTTCTTTTCCTTGACAAACATATTTCTTTTTTTTATTTTTTTTAAAAAAAAATGAAAATTACATTGTACAGTGCATCTATTTTATAATGAACAATTTTTGGCTCCAATTTTTTAAAAAAAAGAAAAACGCTATCTCCTCGATGAATTTAACATGTATCAAAATTCTGGCTCTATTACGTTCTTTATTAGAGAGTTCTTCATAAACTAATAGAGCCCGATTTTTTTTTTTCGCACAAAATTTTTTACAGATGGCAAAACAAAATTTGCCATTTACAGTGGCGAGACCCAAAGATGTCCGGGAGGTGTTTTACAGTGCAAAAATTCATAAAAATTAATCAGATATATCCCGGTTAAACGTTTTCCCGAGATAAATTAGATTCCTCTGTCAAAAAATATGAAAATCACCAGTGTAAAAAACAGACCTTTTAGTTCTGAAAATGTCCGTTTTAACGAAAATTGTTCATTATAAAATAGATGCACTGTAATTGTTGCAATAACATGGCTACGGCTAGTCTTTGCTATGTGATGGTGATCTCCCAGGTTGGGTACTCATGTTTTAGCTGGAATTGCTGTAATCCATATAATTTCTATGTAAAAGTGACTCAGAGGGTATTAAAAAGTTGTAGGTAAACCTGGGGGTAATTAATGTCCTATACGTAATATTAATTTATCTAACCAACCTTTTTGAGTGGATCCCTTGGTCAATAAACAACTTTTGCACGGCTATTTACATTTACAATAAGCTTTTTTTTTTGCTGATAGAAGGAGTAGTCAGTAAGTGATCTTTGTCGAAAGATCAGGCGATGTGCTGTCCTGTATGTCCTAGTGTACGTTTACGTATTTTCAAATAAAATATCAAACAAAAATATATCCATCTTGTGCTTATAGAGGGATTCCATAAAAACTATAGATCACATTTTCATTACTATAGATGGATTCTTTAGTATAAAATATAAGTCAAAGGCAAGTCATCTTGATCGAATTAATGTGGTCAGCACTGCGGAGAACGCATGGGTGAAGCCTGAAGATGTTGAGTTTTATAAGAGAGAAAAAGCTCCTAGAGACGCAAATATTTTTTGAGTTAATATTACTACATTTGCTGATAATTAATTATAAATAGGTTTTTACGAACGAGGACGCATCCAGCGCTGCAGTTAATGGTGCTTCAATTATTTCAAAACGGTATCCCGTAAAAAGACTTTTTGTGGCTTCGTTTGCACGTCATGACATCGCCTTAAAGATGACGGATATGATAGTGATAATGGGAAAAACAAAATTCCTTGCAATATTCTTAGATTTTTCGTTCCTCCTAAACATCAGCCGTGAACAGATTTTATACCAAAGACCATGTTGAAGATCACCAAGCTATAAACATAGAGGCATCGACTTTAATTGGTATGTTATACTTATAAATCACTCTTGGAGTTTATCATTAACGGTAGTAGTATACTTGTAGGCAAGCCTGCTATCAACAATTATGCTACTAAAAATGACAAATGAATGGACGGAAAACATGCCGATGTCTTGGTTGTGCCCACTATGACTATCACTGAATAATTGCCACCTGTTCTCATTGAAATTCAGAACGTTGTTAATAAGGCATACATGGAACGTTTAATTAAATATTGCAACTACGTGTGTGACGAATACAACAACATAGAGTCGACAGCCCTAACGATTTGTAATAAGAATACATGGTTAGAAATTTGCAATTTGTTTTCAGATAGTCATATAGCTTCATAATTGAAACAACTTCCGAGTCGCTTTTGGCAAAGGAACATTTTATAATAATCCCTGCAACCATCAGGAAATATAATGATGATCCTAGCAGTGGCAATACGGATAGTGAAACCGACAATAAAATGACGACATCAATAGCAAGACTTTTCCACCTTTGGTTGCTTTAGGTTATGCACTGATTAAACAGAGATGCTCTTTGTTCGGGTTAAAATATAAGGAGGATCCACTTTTTATGCTGAAGAAGCCTTGGAACATCTCATTCAAGACAGCTAGCAATTACTCGCTCGGTCTAATTGGGAAGTATTCTGAACAATACTTGTAATTCACCCTTGTATTTACATGTTGTGTACAATGTCAACCATTGCAACAATTACATGTCCTACATGACAGTTATCAAATTCATATCAAATATGTTGCCACCAATCAATCGTTGATAGGTTGCTGGATGTCGTTACAAAGACTCGAAAGCAATTCAAAATAATTATGGTCGTAGCAATTGGGAATAAGCCAGAAGAAGGGATGACAGCTTAGCAATTGCAGGTGTATTATATAATGAAACATGCTTGCATAAGTGTCAGTGTCAAAACTCTGATGATTATGACATGATACCAATTAGGACTTTATCTACCAACCCGTAAGCCAATAAATTTCCCTTGGATTTGCCACCAAGCGTTGAATCGCCAAAAAAAGAAAAGAAAAAGAAAAAAAATGCATGTAAATATATTACCGCCAATACCCCCAAAGAGGAACTTGATGGCATGAAGTATGACAGGGAATTTAGAGACGAATACCTGAAGACCCACAAGCAAATGAACTAGAAAGTATGTTATGACAGTAGATTGACAGAAGGCTACTTTACTATATGTAAAAATTACAAAACGAAGAAAAGTACATTTAATGAACTCAATAAAGCACTAGTCATCCACTGCATTTTTTTCATGTCCCATCCAGGTCTTTTACAATTCTTCCAACAAGGATAAATAAATGGTAATGCGACACTTTTTTTTTAAAAGTGCGACATTTTCTACCTGAAATGTGCGTCATTATTAGTGCGACATCATTTTGGCAAACACTGTACATTTTGTTATAATCATTTTGACACTGTGGTACCTCAAAACAATTTTGCTTTCTATTGTGAAAACACAATAAATAGCGTATATCTTTAACTTTTACCCCTTAACCTCCCTGAATAACCATAATTTATTATTATCTCCACAACAACCAAAATGACCTTGTTGTCTTTTTATACCCCTAAATACTGTCTTATAATAGGCTAATTTATTTCAGGCACTATAATTGAATGATCGTCAAGAAAAAAACGATCTGATATGATAAATAAAATCGGACCTTGTTTATTACTGTACTAGAACGGGGAAAGAGCATTTCCGCTTATTGTTTTGTTTTACCGCTGTAGGCTCAACCACGCTACAAAGTTCTTCCATTCATAATGATGCATGTAATATATGCTCTTTTATTTTAACTACTACTAAATGGCTGGATTACCACGTGCTTTTTTACGCAATATACATTTCTTTTTGTCTACTACGTGGACCCGAAAGGAAAGCATGTTTCGTACAACCTATTACTCAATCTTGAAATCGTCATAAAAATAGGTGGTACCACATTGGTCGTAGTTTTGCCAAGCGCAAATCACGATTAAAGGACCCGTCTTCCCTTTTTTTTCATTTTTTGTTCATGCATCTCTCCTTATTAGAAATATTATCTATATTCTAACAGCTATGAGAGTTTCAGTGGTCAGTTCTATTGTACAAGAGTAATAATAGAATTGGTTATCAGCCAATATATCAAAAGATATTCGGAAGACCGGTAATGGAAGGCCTCGACTCCGCATTGTTTTCAAGGGCGATAATGTGCTACACAAATACTGAAATAGCAGAATCTATTTTCTCTTTTTTTATTCTTCCTCCTTTTCTTTTTCCTTTTTTTTTTTACTGTTAAAAAAAGACTCTTCTAGTTATTAAATATATGTCTATATAATTTATAAACTATCCTTTCATTCTACATTCCCTCATTTTGACATTCGTTTAATTCACTTGTAACCATGACTAGCAGCGCCGAAACCTTGAACTTGTTAGTCCAAGCCGAGAAAAAGTATCTTGATATTTTAGATATAATAGATTCGGTAAAGTGTTTCTTTTTATTGGAAGAAGTAATCAATGTACTAAGCGTTAAAAATAGAAGTTATCCCCACTCTGGATGAAGCAACTTGATTCTGTTGCACCTGATTTTACTGAACTATTAAAGAGTATTCAAGATATAATCAAATTTAACAAGTCATTTTATGAAGTATGGAAATTATCGACTATTTTATTTTATTTTGTTTCACTAAACTGTTTGATTGTTTGCAGAAATTGATCAATATGAATCCTCAAAATGATCTTGGTGATCTTCTTATGCATTTGGTTAGTTGTATTATCAAGCTAATTTCCAATGATCGTATGTTAACCCCTTTTAATGAAGACTGAAGATATAGAAATACCTTACAATCGCTATTTTGAAAATTTCATTAATAATGTCAACCAACGTCAAGACATTCTCTGTATCCCTTCGATCCAGCAACTATTAGATGTAAGTCTATACATGAGTATACATAACTTTTTTAACAGTACAAAATAACGCTGCATTACTCAGGATATCAATTCTCAAGAGCAAGATACCATCACTTTGGAGACATTACTCTATGCTCCTTTACAACAACTCAATATCTACAAATCCCTGTTTAATGTAAGTTTATAAACACTCCTTTGTCCTTTCTCTCCTTTCTTTTTTTCTTTTTAAAATCTTTTTCTTTTTATATATTTATTCTTTATCCTTTCTTTGTCTTTTCTAACATTTTAAACAGGCAAGCTTAAATATAAATCAACAGTATATAGTTCAAGCAAACCATCTATTCGACACCCTCATGATTAAGAATTCTTTGCCAGCAATAAAGTTGGACTCGTTTCATACTCAAGTGGATTGTTCAAATGTAGTCGATATATTAACTCAAGAGCGTGTAGTAAACTACAAGTTACAGCCATTGGGAAAAATATTACTTTGTGACACATTTAATTGCAATGAATTATCAAAACGTGTGCGCTTGATTTTGACTGTGAACGATCTTTATTTTTGTTCGGTAGAGAATGAAAAGACAGATTCAAAGTATACTCTCTTGTATAAACCCGTCTCGACTAAACATATCTCAATTCGAACTATTCATACCGATCGTGAACTCATAGGAGAATACAATGTCCAGTTCTGGATTCAAAAGCAAAAATTGTTTACAATGAAAGCTAGCACAAAGGAAGATCGTAACATGTGGCTTGGATTGGAAACAAACAGCAGTACCAAAGACCAGGCTTTCTTGGCATGGGAACCATTAAACGATATTGTCGCCAAGTATGATTTGCGCCGACAATCATCTAAAAGTAGCAATTCTCCAAAGTCCATTCGCACTCAGGATATTTTTACTTTTTACACAGATCAAACTGGTGAAATTTCACCTTTGGTGAGCTCCTCGGACGAATCTGAAGAAGACGATAGTAGCTGGGAAGAAGAGGAGAGAAAAGATTCGTTATCTGCATCAGGTTGGTTTTGATTACAAGTTTAATATAGATTAAAAATCGCACCGAATTGACTCTTTTTAAAGTTGACCATACAGATAAATCCAAATCAGTTGATTCGTCTAATTTTGCATCTCAACGACAAAAATCTTTGCCTCCAAAAGGAATTGTTCCTCTGCCTGTTGACTCGCCAATGAAAAATGTGATGTCTGCACCTATTGTTTCGGGTACAAAGTCACTTCCTTCTCGCAATATATCTTTGAAGCAACTCCCTATTCCTTCCAACATGCTTGTACCTGATGTCATTACCCCTAATCGTAATTCAGTATCTTCCCGTCCTCCAAATGTGCGTTCTATGTCAGCCCATCAATCCATGAACGGTAGACCTATTTCATTTCAACAACAACAGCAACAGCCTCCTCTACCTTCCAACAGCCCATATTTGCAGCAACAGCAAAACTTGTCTGTTAGTTCACCAAATCTTGCTACAAAGAAACCTTCTTTTATGCGTTCGGTTATAGCAGCTGTGTCTTCACCACGTTCATCATTTCGTCAAAGTAAGATAAGTACGAAACAAAACATTGAATCAGAAGGGGATCAGCCGTCTTTAAGAAGCCCACGTAGTAAACAATCTCTGCAAAATATGAGTACAGTTTCACTTGATCAACAAACTCCGACCGATTATGGTGCATCATTGCGCCGCTTCTCAGCTGCCAATGGTGCTGAGCCTCCTGTCCAACCTCAGCATTTAGGCATTCCTCCGCCACAAAGCCCTTTTGGTCCAAGGTCGTCATTTATAAATAATCATTCAACCCCGTCATTTATAAGTAGCGCCAACTCCTCAAGTCAATCTAGTTTAGCTCTTACACCTCCACTTAGTCGTTCTTCTAGTCCTGGCTCTATGACCCCAGTAATTGTAAACCGCTATGCCACCCCTTCTTCTTCATCTTCTGAAGATTTGGGCTCACCACCTGATAGTGTGAGTTGTTAAAACATTTTATTATTATTTTTTTAGCATTGTATTAATAATGTTTTTAGCCTGATATACTTACTCAAGCAAATTCGATTAAAAATGTCCTGTACACCAACAACGAGACCAAAGTATTTCATTGGAAAGACGAATCATGGTACGCAGTTGAAGAAGATTGTCTTTTAGAAGTTCGGCAAACATTTTCCAACCGATCCTGTATTGCAATCCATTTGAAGAATAGTGGGCAATTCTATCTCAACGCATGGATTTTACCCGACACTTTTATTATTCGAACCAGTGATACGGACTTGAGTTTATCTCTCCATATCACTAATGATCAGTCCGAGTTAGAAAATTATCTTTTCCATTGTCAATCGAAATCCGAAGCGGATGAGCTTAGTAGCCTACTAGAGCAGATGCATCAAGAATCGATCCAAATGAACTTAGTCATCTCTGCCAATAGTACTTTACGTGGTGTACCTCCTGTGTTAATGCGTACTTCATCTTTAGTTGCCGACAATACATTATCCCAAGAAGAATTAGCAAAGACGTTTAAATTGGCTATGCAATGTAAATGCAAACTTTACGTTCAAAGTGCAAGTTCTAAATGGAATAGCTTTGGCAGTGTTTATATGAAGGTTTCACAACAGTATGCAACCAAAAAGATGCATATCGCCATGGAATCTCATAAGGGTGGTAAAACAACGCAGCTGGTCAGTGCTATGGTTCAGAGTAGAAACGTCGAAAGACTTGGCCCAAAAAGGATTACGTTTTTGATGGTTGATGAATTAGAGAAAAATAGTGTCGTTTATATGATTCAAGTCCGTGAAGAATTAACAGGTGATAAAATTTTTGAATACGTTAAAACAAAAAACAGCGAAAACGGTTGGTAGACTCGTCGCAAGAAAAAAATTATTATAAACATACTACTGCAGGCAAACAATACATTATATACACAAACAAAGCATATCCCTTTACACACACTTCTCATTTCTTCATAATATAAATCATTTTAAAAATACACGAATCGTTTTTATTTATTATTTTCATTTTAATTGGCTTTGTGGTTTTAAACAGAAGTTTATTGTGATTCTTTTAAAGACTCGGGGCTGGCTGATTTCTCGATTTTATTTTTGTTTATTCAACACATGGAATGACTATTAATAGTAGTGGACACGTTTCCAAATATAATAGGATAAATTGGTCGCTAATTGACTGATATAGTTCTTTTCATCATCACGCAAAACATGACCTTGTCTTCCACCTTCTTTGGTATTGATAGTCACCTTACACTTTTCACCAGGTGAGCAAATAAAGTGGAAAAATGTAGGCGAGGCAGCATTTGGAATGAACAGCAAAACGTGCCTTGTATCCTTAATATATATATCTCCTGAAGTCATCTTATAAAACGTTTTTAAATTATCCAGAGCATCGTTCCAGTTGAGACCCTTCAGTTGTAAGAACTTATCAAAGGAGTTATCTGCTACTCCAAGATCAACTGGATTGAATCGGCTGGTCAATTGTACAAGATCTTCTGGTAACTCCTTTGTTAAATTAGGTCGAACTATTTCGTACAGTTTATTCCAATCCGCTTCACGATGAAATAATTGAATGGCCTATAAATAACACATATTAGATCACTCCGTGTGATGTTATTTATAAAATCACGTTTACCTTATCTATGATTTGATCTATTTTGAACTTGGCAGACTCAAATACGTCATTCATTGTAAATTGTTCGGGGGCCAAAACTTCATCCAAGAAATTTGCATACCTTTGAGGTTTTTCCTTTAATACTTCAGACCATGCTTTTTGACAGTGTTCTGACGAAGTACAACGATCCATTCCGCGGTAAGTAACCAATACAAAGTATTGAAGAGATATTTTCCTTGTATATTCTTCTCCTACAACAATCCGACTAACCAATTTTTGAGTAGGGTTTGACCCCATCATATCGAAACTCCCCTGTCTATGCACGCTGATACTATCTCTCCATCTACCACTAGAAGTTTTTTCTGCTGGACAAATGACAAGCGTATATCTAAACGGTGTGCTTTCCATGCAGTGTCTATTTTCAAAAGTAGGATTATCCGATGAAACAAAGCATGCCACAGGCGCCTTATCCATTTTTAGAGTCTTGAGTTCCAATTTTAATCCGGATCCCAGTATCCACGATGACAGGTTGCTAAGAGAGTCTTCCACGGGGAATTCGTAAATGCCATTGATAATTCGATTTCTTGAGTAAATTGCAGGTCGGTCATAAACAGAGACAGTATTTCTAATGATACTTAATAAATTGAGGTTGCTTGGCAACGCTTCGACGTCATCTAAACTTCGCTGGATATATCGCAAATGAAAATCAAATACAAAAGAATTGACGTGAATTCTTTGCTTAAATTTGTCACATTCACCCATAAAGCTTTGGAAATTCTCTCTACCTACTTCTTTTCTTCTTTGTGTATAGGGAGAAGATTGAAGTCGACCATACCTGCGATGTAAAGTGTATAATGTAACAGATACAAAAGCTCCTGTCAATCTTACTTCACACATGATAGATCCACCTTCAAATACTTGCAGTAAATAAACAACGGGAGACTCAACCGAATAGTTTTCAGTGATTGTGAAATGAGATAAGTATGCTTCGACTTCATCCGGTTGATCATTAGAAGGCCCATAAACAATCAAATGCATACCAATACTTTCCAAGTAACTTGCGTACTCTCTCATAAATCCACGGGATAACTGTTCATACCATCCTGTCATTTCCTCAGATTTTTGAACAGTCAGTTTGTTGAATAATTTCTCAAAAATTCCGCTTTCTGCAATCGATGTCATGTCCGAGACTGAAGAGTTTGATTCCGAGAAAATCAATGGTGTTCGACAAAAATGAAGTAGCCGAGAAGCCTTGAGAATTTGTTTTAATTCTTCCACAGTCATCATCTCATCCGTAGTTTCTGTATTTCCTGGGCCATAATAATGATCCGCCCATTTTGTATACACTTTGAACGCCTTTTCATGAGCTGCCAGCGGCTTTGATCTTGCCAAATACATATCAAGGTAGGGTTCACCGTGTCGTAATAGATAATCGTTGTCAAACTGATTTTTGTTGTCTGCCGTTGAATGCGCATAAACATCGCGAAGCACAGTGTTAGCATCGGCTCCTCGAACGGCAGTATAAACAGTGTCTGCATTGGATTTTAATACTCTGCATAGCTTTGCGTTATCTACTGTATCAAATACATTGGGCTGCTGCTGAAAGCTACTGCTAGTATCTGTGCTCATGAATCGCTGCAAATTTAACGTACTCGATTTCAATCGGTTATTATATTCAAATGTGTTTGTTACAAGACTTCGAAGAATTTCTAAGTCGACAGTAATTTTGCCGTTGTTAGTTGCTTTTCTGCGATCGCTCGTAAAACTATCAATCGATGGTATGGAGGATGAAGAATCTATCTGCACAAGACGCCCAATTGTATTAACCACACTAGGCGATACTCTTGCATTGCTTGTATTTTGGACTTGAGTTAATGCACTATGCTGTAAAGGCGTCATGGGAATAGGAGCAACGTTTGAGGAGACACTGGCATAAGAAATATTATTGTTGTGCGACAAGATTTTAGACATGCTTTCAGTGTGATGAAACAATCCAATCTTTTGGTGGAGAATATTGTTCAGACCTAGATGTCTTGTCTCTTGTTGAACAACGTTTTTAAACGTGGTATTGAAAACATGTTCGGTAAAGTTGTCAGAACAATTGTAAGCATATATAGATAGACGGGAAGAATCTAACGTAAATATAATAAAACTATGCTGATGCGATACCTCTTTGTAGTCAATCCCTTTTGCTTTAGACAAGTAACTTGGAAATATCTTGGATATGCTGGAAGCCAAAGACTCTTGACGACTGTGAAGACTTCCTGTATCTTCTCGCTTCAATCCATCAGCTTTGAGATACATCATGGGATCTTCTTCGATAATCGAGTTCACACCGTTAAAAACAGTACGGTTGTTTAATCTAGAACCGTTGTCTGTTGTTTCAGTGCTGCCTTTTCGTGGGTTGGATAAAACATATTTGTTATAAAGCTCGGGTAATCCACTAATAATCATGTATCTATAATTTTCATGATTGAATATAGGGACTTCATCAACTTTCTTTCTGATTTTTCCTTGCTTCAAAGTAGGCTCGATTTTGGTGAAGGAGAATTTTCTGTTTGAAGTTGAGAAGGATGGGCTGCTTGATTTAGTGTTCTGGTTTGATTCTACATTAAAACTTTCATTCCCAGGATAATATAACTTGTAATCATTAGGTAAGGTTGAATTATCGCTTGACATAAAATCATTTAAAGAAGACGATAGTTTTGCCCTTGCTATTGTCGGTTCCAGTGATGAATGTATATCAATGAGGTCACATTTTAACTGCTGCACAATACCATCAAAGTACCAAGGCGTCAAAGTAATAGATCGAGATATTTGCTTTACGGTTGAGCTTTCCCATTCAGAAGCCTTTTGAAGTGCAAACATGAGTAGAGAAGCCACCGATTTGAAATCCTCCTGATAGCTGTTCCCACTATCGTGTACCACTTGTCTAGGTATGAACGAAACAGCATTTTCGACAATGTAGTCACAGATGCTTTGTCTAAATGATTTGTAGATATATTGGTATATATGTTCTACTTCAAGCTTGCAGTGGGACCAAATATCAATACATATTCTTAACTTCTCATCATTGTCCGTTTGTTCAAAATCCGAATTCAAGCAGGAAGTAAGGTCATTTAAATTGAACTCACTATTCTCGTTGAAAGGAATTCCAGATGGGCAGTTTGAAGTGATTCGGCTATAAGCAAGATCATTATCATTAATTATAGACAGACATATACCCGCTACACCTTCACCTATTTTTTGTTCAAACGGCAAATACATGCCTGGAGCCCGATTCAAGTAATTATAATAAAAGCATAAATCCAAACACGACCATTCCTCAGATAAAAGCTTATTGACATTTTCGCCCATCAAACGACCATTAAAATCGCTGTTGCCATAACTACTGTAACGCATATCATGTTGCTTTTTCAGTACAGACGGCAAATAATTTGAGTGAATGGCATGGAGAGAAGACCCTGATATAATGTTTTTGCGGAATATCTTCAAAAATTGGACCGTGTTTTCAACTAAAGATGGGATACATAACTGTTTTTGCAATAACGGTTCTTTTTCTACAGGCAAAATAAATTCAATATCGGCACGAGATAACTTGGAGCTCGGGTTACGAATAAGAAATTGCTGAACTTCTTTCAGAGTGATTTCAGAAGTAATTCGTGAATCAATCATCTCAACCAGGCCATCTACAATGTAACTATTTGACTCGACACCATAGACTTCCAAAACAAGCTCTCGACCTTCATATTGCCGGCCACCATGTCTCTTACCCGTAGCGGGTGATGATGTAGATACACCTGCTTCTGTAAAACTAGGGCTATTTTTAGGACTGAATTGCTGGCGTTCACTCGTAATACTTCCTTGGGGCGAATGTTTGTTGTATATATGAGATGCATGACGAATACGCGAATGAGAGGTGCCAAGGACTTCGTTATTTTCAGTGACAAGGGAAGAAGCACCATACGGCGATTCTGGATGAGACGTATAATATGCATCTTCGGTATCGTTGTTGTTGATTGTTGTACCGAGGAAAGACTGGTTCATAATATCGGATAATGTTGAACTGTGAACTATTGTACTCACTTCGCTCAAAAAGCAATAAACCACTGAATCTTCGTGGGAGATAACAAACATACCAGGTTTGTTTTTAACCAAAAATGGGGGTAATGTATCTGTCATTAGTTTGCTAAAGGCAGAGTTGGGAGATAGTCTCCAGTGGAGAGGGAAACGCTTGGTGAACACAATTTCGCAACTGAATTGACCAGGTAAGAATTTCTTGGGAGGTGAAAATGTTGCTTCTTCACCTGATGTAGAGAGAATCTCTACCAAATTGTTACCGGATCCAGCAGCTACAAATGTATCATCATCTTCGCTTGATTCATCGCCAGATGACGAAGCAGGCTTCTCGTCTTCTGTGGGAGCCAACAGATATTTACTAAAATAAATTATCAGCACTCAGTCTCGCTACAAAACATGAACATAAGTTTACCTGCATCTTCTTGTATCATGTAAAGATTGGAGAAGTGACATTTTATTTGTACGCTCCATTACTTCATTTACCATAGATTTGGTAACACGAATAATTTCAGATCTGTTTACAGACTGTTGCATTTTTGAATAAAAATAAATTTGTACGTTTTGTGCCTGGGGTATCAGTAGTAACCAGTATAATTGGGGGTGAGTTGGCTCAGTGGTGATTTCATCTTCATTTTCGGGTGTTTCAGGCTCCAAAATACTGATACCAAGCCCATGACAAAATTCATCGCTACCTTGCTCACCATCCACTACAGGCTTTTTTCGATTATTATCAGTCGTGATATTGAGACCTTCTCCATCAAATAAGGATTCATCATCATCTTCTTCTAACAAATCATGTTGCAGCACTAAATTGGAATTTGTTCCATTATCGCTTGCGTAAAAACAATCGCCGACACGCACTAAACGGTAAGGGCTATTATTATGCTTTTCAAGCTCCTCAAAGAACATTCGTCGGCTCTCCTTTTGGCTCTTGACAAAAGCCAGCGGGATGAACATAGTCGTAGGGAAATCAACAAAAGGGTTTTTCTTTTTCAATTGCGCTTCGATATATCGAATTACATTTTGTGTAATGGGTCCAGATCGAAGGAGACCGTGCATGATTTCTTCGGTAAACAACCACGTCAATCGAGCTTCTGTTTCAACAAGCGCATCCTGTTTGTCTTGACTTAAAGAAGGTAGTCTGGCTCGATGCGTTTTGTCTGCATCTAAAAATGAGCTATATAGGAATAACTACGTTTAGTTTTTTATGATAAAAATCGATGTATTATTAAAAGTCTTACGCTTGGTGAGGGACAGCATTTTCAGCAGGACATGAAGACTTGTGCGAAAATAAGGCATTTGGCAAATCATATTCAGACTGAGGAAGTGTCATACATACCAGATGAAGTGTAGCGGTAGTACCATCTGCCGAATCTACAGGTGAAAATTTGGTACCGATAGATTCTGGTTCAAAATTATAAGTCTTGCCATCTTCTGTTTCGCCTTCATAAAGTACCGGTAAGCTTTTTAAAGGAAACGTTGTCTCGATAAATCCCGTGCCATCTTCTTTTGGTTTACGTAAAGTACAATCGAGACGCACAAACAATGGATTCTGCGCACATACCACCACATCTGCCAAATTACTTGGTTTTTCACCCGAAGAAAGAGATAGACCTAATTTTTGTCCTACTTTTGCAAAGGGTGGGCGATAGCAATACATGTTTGTCCACTTTGTGTTTGATATAATGACCGGCTCAAAATAATGTCCAAGAACAGAAATAAACCGTTGATTTGCAGACGCAAGTTCTTCGTCGCTTGTTCTTGATCTTCGTTTTAACAATGTTTGTACGTTTAGATAACCCGTCAGGTCAATATCCAAGTTCGATTCATCACAGATTTCTAGCACCTTTTCAAAATCTTCTGAATCAATGGCGCGTCCGTGGAGCAGACACGTAAAAATAGATTTTACAAAACTTCGAGAATACACATGGGATACATCCTGCATCAGCCGGAGCGTTCTATCCGACAGTGGTTCATTCATACGTGTGTTTGAAAAATATCCTCTTGATAAGTCAGGCCTTAAAGTGGATCGCAAGCTTTCTAACCACTCTTTGGATGACAGCGGGTCAATCGGACGTACCTCTATTTGATCAAAATTCAGCACTGCATTGTGATTGTTGACCGAATCTTGTCGATGACATTCAAACATCATTAGTCCCATGCGGTCAAAGAAGTCATTAGGGGTCAAATGAGCACTATCCATTGTGTAAAGACCTTTTACAATGGCATCCAACCGTGGGATCAGAAGCACTACAAATACCGATGGATCAAAAATCTTGATAAAGCAGCGCAAGTCTCTAAAATTCTGAGCTACGTGAAGTGTACTACGGGATGCACCTACTTCTTTTCTATGAAGGAGCTCTTTTACAACAGACGACCAAAATTCATCAACAGGAGTTTTGTCTAAAGACATGTTACGATCTGTGACAGAAGACAAGGATATTTCAACATAATAATGTAGAAGTGCAATGTCGCGAAGTACAGGACGTAATTTGGATATCGAATCTTTTTCTGCACAGATGAGTTCGTCTGGTCTAGGACAAGTACATGCATTACTGCTTTTATCATTATTCCATATTAAAGGTGTTCTTGCCACTTGAGGAGAGGCGGAAGGACTGAATTTGGGAACGACTCTTACACGCGATGTAGCACTGCTGTTAACAGCACCACTCAAATGATTTGTAGAGGCACCGCCATTTCTTCGACGTACGTAGCCACCTGAATCATGACTTTCGGGTACAAGCGTTGAAGACATGGAATTCGTTGCAGCAGCCGCAGCAGTAGCAGCAGCCGCAGCTTTTTGTTGCTGATCAATCACCACAGAATCATTTCCTTCAGGGTGAAAGTGACGATTGTAGTTGGGACAGGGATACAATGCAAACAGAAACGAACCCAGTCTGAGCACTGATGACAAGTTAAAGAGAGAAGCTCTTTGCATCAACTTGATAGTACCTCTAGATTCATCTTCGATCTCCATCGGGGTCGACAAGGCATCTTTAATAAACCTAGAATGGTTTTGCCCAAATCCGTGCATAATATCAAAAGTGATTAACTGTGACACAATTTGTTTGTCCTTTCCAAATACATCTCCTTTAGCACTCTCATAAAATCTGGAAGCTGATTCATCTGCAAGAAGTGGCTCTAACCAAAGCTCTGTTGTTACTCTTTTTGAGGGGAGGTCTTTCCAGATAAAATACTGGACAGAGAGTACGGAATTGCTTTCTGTGCAAAAAAATTCCTTGTAAAAATGAGCGAAAGATTTGCTAAAGGAGATCAGACTCCATTTCTACAATGTACGGATTTTAGAACAAAGAATAGAGAAACAATTCGTAATGGAAACAAACCTGTTCTAAACGAGCAACTGCAAACTGTTCAAACGCTAAATTTAAAATAGGCATTAAGTATCGATTGTTGTGCGCATGATGTTCCTCCTTAGTGATATCCCGCACATCCCAATGCCAGGTGTATTGTAAAAGATAATTTCGAACAATAAATTCGCCCGTCAATATGAGTGCAGGATTGATATACCATAACGATTTAATATTATCGTTGTTCCCTTGCAAAATACCCAGTGATTTCCCGTTCTCTAAATCAGTTGCGTTCGGTAAGAAATGTACACCATCTCTCATCAGTAAACTTGACAATGGGCGCTTTGCCAGAGTCATGAACGATGAACATGAAGCTTGTTCTTCCTCGTCAAAAATATTATTTCCAGCCGGGTGCTTCACTTGTAAAGATGCCAGAGTTTGTTGCTGAGATCTTATACTAAGCAAGGTCTGAAGCTCTTCTGTCAGATGATATCGATGTCGAAGATCGATATTAAAGAACATGAGTTTAATACAGAGTAACTTTTCGGTTTCACGTACTATTCTCAGCTCACAAAATTGTGGTACCACTTGCTTTCTACCGGTGGTGGAAGGTTTTTTGCTATCCATCGGGTTCAATTTGGAAGAACTCACAGTTTCTCCAATATTGATAATTTTGATATAGACTTGCTGATCGTCACTCATGAAGGTGGACCATTGTTCTAATTTGGCATAGAGATGGTTCATAGCAATCTGAACTTCATCTATTTCTGTCCCTATTGTATGATCACCGTCCAGTCGATAGTTTTTTATAATGCATGGTGTCATACAAGATCCAATAATCAAATTAAACGATTGTTCATCATACCAACACATGTTGAAAACACGAAGTTCTGATTTTTCCAATCTTTCCCAGTAAGTGCTAAATTTCTGAATGTAATTGGATTGTGTCGGAAAGTCACCCGTATCTGTGAATTTATGTGTTTTGGATTCGGCCGAGGTGTTCATTTTATCAGAAAAGTTGAATTGGATTAATCCTTTCAACATGCTATCTGTTTCAAATAGCCGTTCTAGAAGTTTCTTCATTTTACCAACCTTTATAAAGCCAGGCGAGCCTGTCAGATCCACAGTTGATTTTGCACCTTGCAAGGCCATCATCTGATTTCTTCTTTGAAACTGATCCCAATTGCTCAACAAATGGGTGAAAGAAGCGGTTGATTTAATGATAATTTGCGCTCGCGAGGCCCTCATGCAGCTAAAAATGTTGTCATCATCCAATACATGAGGCTCTTCTGGTATTTTGATCAAGCGCTCCTGATTTAAAGAGAGTGTTTTGAGGTAATTTCGCAATGAGGAAGTCCATAAAGATTTGATACGGTACTCTACCGTGATGCTAGGTTTCCAATGCAAGACAAAGACAATGACTACACTTTCTTTTTTATGAAAACTATTGGCCGTAGAATCTTCATCGAGAGTTTGTCCCGCAAATTTTCCATTTGAACTTGTTTTCATACCACCCACTTTTGTTTCATCAATCAGTGCAACCGAATGCAGCAAAAACCCTTGACGTAGTCTTGCTCGCATAAAATGCCAGCACTCGGTAGGTAAAAAGTATTCCTTGTATTTACAGATACCAATATCTTCCACGATGGGCTGAGCGATGGGATCCCAAGGAAATCTACGATGCTCATGGTGTGGCCTTGCATTAACGTTTGCAATATCGACGATGACGGTGGCTGGAGCATTCTCTGTTTCGTTAGCCTGACCTCCGTTGGTAGGGCTACTTTCCTTGTTCATCTTTTTTTTCATGTTGACTTTATCCAGATTGATCTCCTTTAAGAGTAGTCGATGATGGTATATATTGGGTGCGTCCGAAAAGAGATTATCATCTGAGTTTGGCAAGATGGGAGGACAGTTTTCTGCAAACATGAATTCACCGTTTGTGGCTGTCGTCAGAAATTCCAGAATTTCGTTGTCAGGCACAAACCCAAAATTAAGGCCAGGGGAAAACCCTTTTTCTTGTCCAATCTGAACAACACTACATGAAACGTGCTCAGCCGTTAATTGACGGATGACTGATTCGTCTTGAATTGTTGATTTAACAACACCATCCGTAATCAAGATAAGTGAGGGTTGCCCCTCTTTTGAGCTCAAGTTTAAGGCAAACAATCCAGCACGTAATATATATGAAAGTGTACTACCGGTTTTTCCCACACCCCATACATCCTTTTTATCTTTTGCGGGTGAACGTTTCATTGGTGTCAGAGTCCCCATTGTTGTAGTGGAAGAGGAAGAATGTCTGTGGTGGCCGTAATGATGATGTGCTTTTTTAGTTGTAGTAGAAGCATCCATTTTTTTAGTTTGTTGATGCTTGGAAGTAATCGATTTATTTCTCGAGTGACGACGATCCTGTGGGACTGTCGAACTAGTAGCGGTATTAGTAGCAGTAATTGTTGTAGATTTTGAGTTACTACTACTTCCTTTTAAAGATACAATGGAATTATTCCGCGTATTTGTTTTTGTCGGCGAATCCAACGAAGAAGAAAAATTAGATTCGGCGCTCTCCTCTACGGTCTGAGCATGATCGTCTCGTACATCCAATTCGTAACCCATCTTTAATCTTTTGATGGTGAGTCTTTTTCTGAATTTTCCAAGGTCTTTTTTGAAGGTATTGATTTGATCGTTGAGGGTTCGTAATATAGTGGATACGTTATTAATAGAAACGTGTATATTTTGCATCAATACACGCATGGTGGGGTATTCGGCTAAGATGGGTATCACATTCATGTTGGATCCAAACTGAGAACACTCTGCAATCACAGTAATTCGAATTTCATGCTCTATCTATACTTGATTTTAGTTTAATTTCTTTGAATAGTGATAAAAATAGAATTCAACCTACAATAATCGGCGGTGAAGATTCTGATACATTAAATGAAAACGGACGCACCAATCCATGAATGATATTTTCGAGTCTACTCAGAAACTAATTTAATCAATAAATAAAAAATGGTGTTTTCCCCGAACTTTGAAAACATAGAGAGATAACTTACACGTCATACGCACCACCGATCATAACTTTTCCGGTTCCTGTTTCAATTGTGGCCAAACTTGAGCTTAAATCAATCATGAACACCATAGCGTGTTCTTTGGTTACGGTAAGTATTCTAGTACGAGGTGTTATGATATACATCTTGTCAGTGCTAGGATTTTGTACATGAGGTATATATTGACTTGCACTGACAGGAGGTGTAGGTGTTTCGGGAATTGTGTTTGGTGATTTCACAGGTTGAGAAAAATAGCCTTCCCCTTGAGTTCGGAGCATTACATCTTTTCTTTTTCGCTCCCAGGGAGGTTTGATTCCACCCGATAAATATAATAATTGATATTCCTATCACAGCAAAAGCATTTAGTTCTCTGCTTGTCAAGTCTAAAGAAAAAGCATTTACTTCGTAATCTCGAATGGTTAAAGGTCGAAACATATTTTCGAGAATCCACATCATGGGCTCATTTTGAGTAGCGTAAGCATGGGCGTTTCGAAGTAATATTGCTGTGCGTGCTTCAATAAGCTAGTTAAAGAATGAGACAAGTAATTTATCAGTAAAAATGAAAAGGTCCCCCTCTTTACTCGGTTCAGAAGTCAATACCTTAATGTCAGTAGGAGTTTCTTCGGAAAGAAGCTCATCACTGTCGGTTCTTTCTAATGTAGGCTCGGACGCTGCGTCTGGCGTGTTATTCTGTCCACTATTGAAAGATCTACTTAGTGACAAATGAGCGCATAACGTGAACTTTTTTTTTTACTCGTACCTTTCCATAATGATGAACTTCCCAGTAAACCAGCTCTTATTATTACCGGACACAACTCAGGGCTGCATTTTCTTTTTGGGCACTCTTCTCATGGCTGGTGTATTTTTACCCAACCAGATTTCAGTAAATCCTATAAAATTCAATCTCAAGCCAATCAACTCTCCGGTTTCAGACGGGACTTTGCCCTGATTTTGAGGTCGTACAGTTGATCCAATAAATTATGTCGTCCGAATCAGTCAACTCGTTTCTGTGGGGTTTCTTGTAATGGGTAAGGAGAAAATAAAGTGGTAGTTAAAAATCAGTTAGTTGCCCGGCAAAGATACCTTGAAAATGGTCAGCCATAACGTCAGCAGGGGTACGGGTAATACTTGGATCTGGTGAAAACGATATTTATTCAATGAAAGGCTTAGAATGGAGTTTGTTTATAGCAATTTATAATTTAACATTTGGAATGAAGACAAAAGCCATAGACATCACTAAAACGAACGTCATTACATGCGTCGTCAGTTATAGAAGATAATGTCTCTTCTTTCATCAAGCGATGGTGCTTCATTTTTCCTTTCACTAAGGCCCAGAACTGTTCAATAGGATTTAGTTCAGGCGAGTAAGGGGAGGGGGGAGATACATTACTCTATAACCTCTAGCTTAGATTTTTCGAATCATCGGTTTCGACTTATAGATACTAGCACTATCTGTCACGAAATAACTGCCCTTTAAAGATTCATCCTCATCCATATTAGTAAGGAGCTCATTGACAAACTTAATAAAATGAGCATTTGTTGTACCTTTGGGGTGATTGTCAACTTTATTTGGACAGTGCTTATGGTGTAAGCATTGTAATTATGTTATAAACACTTGTTTCTTATTATCTTTATTTTACATATGTACTTGAATTCTTTACATGCAACGAAATAAAGTAATATCCATATAATAATTCTTTTTTTAAAAGATGCTTTTTTTTTAAAAAAAAAAAAATATTGGCTTGTTTAAGTGAAAAGCGGTAACGTGAAATGAAGATAAAGAGTAAGATAAAAGTTCTTAAAAAGTGAGCACCAGACTATAAGTTGTCAACTAAGATAAAATAAAATATAAAGATATAAAAGAGAAATGCTACGACGAATCAGTTATCTGTGTCTTAAAAGGAGTATAGTAAAATACAACTGGTAAGACTATTCAGTGCTGATCTATAAGAAGGCACCGCAAAATTACGGTGAAGGCTAACAACGATTTTGGCCGTATCCGTGACGGATCTGGTCAATTTTTGGCTATTCTGTATCCTGGACGGGAATTTTTGAAAAATGACCGTATCCGTGACGGATCTGGTCAATTTTCGCTCATTCTGTATCCTGGACGGAGCAAGTTTATAAATTGACCGTATCCGTGACGGATCTGGTCAATTTTTGATGATTCCGTCTCCGTCACGGCCACGGCCAATTTTTGACCATACCGTCACCGTCACGGATACGGTCAATCTTTTGACCATTCTGTGTGTTTGACGTTACATAAGTTTCCCACTCTTATTTAAAAGATTTTTTTTAGAAACTACTCAAAAACAACATAAATTTTGCTAGCTTGAGTGCCCTCTAAGATAACTTTTTTTTTTCGTTAAGGCGGAAAGAGTCCAAGAGTCCAAGAGTCCAAGAGTCCAAGAGTCCAAGAGTCCAAGAATTGGGCTTTCTGATTGGCTCATTTTTTTTTGTGGACTCTTGGACTCTTTTTTTTCGTTAAGGCGGAAAGAGTCCAAGAGTCCAAGAGTCCAAGAATTGGGCTTTCTGATTGGCTCATTTTTTTTTGTGGACTCTTGGACTCTTTTTTTTCGTTAAGGCGGAAAGAGTCCAAGAGTCCAAGAGTCCAAGAGTCCAAGAATTGGGCTTTCTGATTGGCTATAGACTCTCTCATTTTTTTTTTGTGGACTCTTGGACTTTTTTTTTTCATTCATGCGAAGTCCAAAAGTCCTATTTAATTTTTTATTGTTTTAGTTCGCCATGGCTGTTTCTAATTGTCCCCAATGCAGTAAAACGTTCACCAGTGAACATAAACTGGATGCTCACAGAAAAGAAAAACATGTCGATCGTGCGTTTGCAACTTGTTATGACAACACCGAGCTTTGCCTCATCCGTTACAATGGCCACTTCCGATGCCTTTGTGACCACAGTCGCTCATTTGAGACTTTAAGCGGGTTGTCTAAACACGTACGAAACAAAAATTGCAAAGTTATAAAGGCCATTTCGTTTAGTAAGCTCACTTACGTGTCCCGATAGCAACAACAGCCCAATGATCACTTACAGCCTTTATTTTTAATAGGTCATTTACTATTGCACGACACTGACAGTAACGAAGAGGGAATATTCAGTGAAGAAGAGTTCGAAGCAAATCACAACGTCATCATACCAAAATTACATATTCCTGTGCCGGACTTTTCTGCTGAGGATTTGACTATGATGAATAAACGTGACTACAACAACGCGTTCCTGAATGCTTGTCAAGCAGCAGATTGGGACAATCGCGAAAAGAAACGTCTGCTAACCATCATGGACACGTATGATTTACAGCCTATTGCATTGATCAACGATGGTGATGTCGAATACAATGCACTTACACACGAGAAAAATCTACATGCTTTCAAAAATGACAGAATGAAAGTGTACCCCTTAGTTCCGAAACAAAGCGCATTTGAAGGGGCAAAAACGATCCAGACAGCACCTATATCCCTTCACAGTGCCATCAGTACTGGACCACTTTATTTGCGACAACACATCATGAATTGCACCTATATTGAACTTACAAATGATATGGCTATGTTTTTAAACCAAGATTGGTCAATCCACAAAAGTATGAGGTATGCTTGTAGCCGAGCTTTGGCAGGATCGATCTTATTAAATGAATCTACTGGGAAAGCGCTGCTTGTGAATTGTGTCGAGGTGTTTGGTCGAAGAAGAACTTTGGATGCTCATCGAGAATCATTTCGAACAAAAAATGGGGGATCAATGTGTACCTCAATTCCTCCCGAAGGCGCAAAATACAAAAACGTATACCCCACAACAATAATGGATGCGGGTGGCACGAAACTTGTAATTGGAACAAAAACGTTTAATGCATTAATCACTTCAAGTCTGCGTTTAGATGGCCCTTTCGACCCAGAAGTCGGACCAAGCGTCATGTCCTTTGACCTGAAAGACAGTTCCAAAGCAAAAACTACCACCATCTTCGTCAAGGAATCGGCTTGGAAAGAAGCAGCTGAAATTGCTCAAGACAACAACGCAGCATCCATTGCTTCCTATGATTTAATCTACCAATTACGCCAACTGCGAACTCGCTTTCACCAGCAATCAACCTACTTTCTTTGTCGAGCAAGCAACGAGACAGTAGATAATTTGGTGACTAGACCATATACTATCTATACTCTCGCAGAATGGGATAATGGCAATGACAATGCGGATTACCGTACTGCATCCAAGCTCTTCCAAACAGTCGCAATCAATGTAATAGGTGGAAACCCTCGTTTAGAAAAATGCACTATATCCTCGTTATGCAGCGAATTGAAGGCAGAGGGAACTGCTGTACACCATATTTTTCAATCGATTTCTACTCAATTCTCCGATGATACTACCTTCATTACCATCATCGGCAACAATTCTTTAAACCACGAACTCCAAAAGCTGGCCAATCTTTTAGCACCTGCGATTACTAAGGCAAATCAATCAGTCAAGCAAGCCGTCCTTCAGGCTTACGCTCGTTAAAACTGCCATCAGATCGCATACTTATATGAACCTCATCACTAATGACACCAAGGTGACTATTGACAGTTTCAGGCACAAAAAAAAGTATACCATTCCTTGTCTCTTCGATTCCCTTAGCTTGATCATTGAAATAACAGAATAAAAAAAACCGTGAGCTTTGTTAAAACTCCAAATTAGAACATTGTTCCAAGAGTATACTGCCTTCGTCAACAATGTCATACATGGTTTTCGGCCTGCCATACTCATCGACAACACTGCCATTTCCATCTTTATATATAAACTAAATACTGATGAAATTGTATTTTTTTTTCCTTGCATAGTTGCAATAAAGAAGAAAAACTAGCACCAGGAAACACTATATTCGCTGTGGTATCCACGTTACTCTGTGATCGGTGTGTACCAAACGTTTTTACATGGAAGACATTTATAAAAGGATATACGACAATGTCACAGGATTCTCGTCTCCCTGGTGTTGGAACGACTGTAAATTTATTAAGTGACCAACTGAGGCTAAAAACGGTGACCAACTGAAGTTCTGAAAAGTGATCAAATGATCTTCAAAAAAGTGGCCAATTGAAATTTAAAAATGTTTCCAAAAAGTGACCAATTGATGGCACTGTATAGTCTGCATTTGTCCTCTTTGGGGCAACTTTCACTGGCTTTGAAGTAGTTGACTTTTTGTTTTCAGTTGGTTGTTTTTCCAATGGCTTATTCTTCATATAAGAAGAATGATTAACCAAAGTTTCAAGAACAATATTGGGATCGTCGATAGTTGACATGACATCTTCCATAGGATCATACGTTAATTGACCGTGCTCATTATAAATACTGTTTTGTTCATCTTCATAAAAAAAAAGAGGTCTTCATCTCGTAAGGCTACAATAGACATTATAAGAAAAAGATAAATCAAAAGCTTCCTTAGAAAAACCCAAGAGGCGACATTTTATTCCTACAGCAGCGAAAACTATTTCTGATTGGATGACATTTTGTTCCTGTGAGGGCGGAATTTAATTCTGATTGGGGGACATTTTGTTCAGACAGGACGACATAATTTATTTAATCAACTGTACAACACACATCAACCTGTTTGGACAGGCACACACAGATGTGCCAAAGAAAAAAACTCTATGAGCAAGTTGTTAAAGCTCTGTTTTTATAATTCACTTGTTTCTCTTTCTGGTACGCAGGTTAACACTTGACATGAATTATGCTTGTTATTTACGGTCCAGCCATGGGAAAACAAACTTTTTTTTCATCATTCACATTGCATATAGGACTGATATTCCATAATACAAGTAAAGCTGTGGCCTATACTGTTATTTGCCCTTGCATGGAAGTACAATTAAAAAAAGTGTGTGTGCTCAAGGTTGCACCAATGAAAAGAGAGAAGACGCGTATATTTTCGTCATTTTTGAAGTCCGTCGATCAATTTATAATGAGTGCTGTTTATGGAACAATTTTTTTTTTCTTCATATAATTCAAATATTTCATAAAATTCAATCAAATGTGTGAACGTACTACCTGTGATACCTGTAAGAAGCCTACTTGGGCTGGTAAGTTATTCGATAATGATGAACGGGACACTGTAAAAAAATACTAATACAAAGACAAACAGGCTGTGGTCAACATATCGAACAAGCATTAGAAGATGTCCCTAAAGAAGAAAGATGCGTTTGTCCTGGTATTTTTGCCCGTTTGAAGAGTTGGATTGGACTCTAAACTACTACCAAACATACCTTCGCTTAATAATCACAATAATAAAGACATCTAATTTATATAATATGTATAACTTTTTCCATTTTTTTTATTACTACAATGTGTTTGTTGATATGTGTGAGTGTCTTTTTAAGCAGAACCAATGTTGAGGAGCATGTTGGATCCGGAACCGTTCTTGTTACTGGGCAAGTAGGTGACGTTCTTGGTTTGAGATAATGTTGTTGCGATTTGCTTAGAGGCTTCAATCTTTCTGAATGCGATGAAACCATCACCGGCCTTGGCAAGAGCTGTGGAGATCATTTCAGCAGCTTGAGAGTCACCCTCAGCACGAATGATGTTGGCCAACTTTTCTTGTTCTGCACGTTCGACGACGAATTTAGCAGTTTCAGCTTCTTGTTGAGCAATTTGCTTTTGTTCGACAGCGTTGGTGAATTCTCTACCAAAAGTCATGTGGGTCTATAAAGAGAAGGTTTTTTTAAAATTTCCGTTATTTGTTAATAGTAAAAAAAAAAAAAAAAACTTACAATAGAAACATCCTCCAAGGCAATGTTGAACTCTCTGGCACGCTTATATAATTCCTCACGGACCTTTGCAGATACAACTTCACGTTGAGTAATTAACTCAGAAGCATCAAATTGAGCAACGATGGACTTGAGGACTTCGTTACCAATAGAAGGCAAGACTCTTTCATCATAATCTTCACCCAAGTTTTGATAGATGACGGACAAGTTCTTGAGTTCGGGACGATGCAAGACACGCAAGGTCAAGGAAACCATTTGCATATCTTTGGAACCAGTGGTGGTGGAAATGTTACGAGGCTTGGTACGCACGTCAAAAATGACGGCACGTTGAAGCCAGGGGACTAAGAAATGGGTACCTTCACCCATGGAAGAGGCTTTCACACCCTGAATACGATCGAAAATAACTGCACGATGACCACCCTGGACTATATGAAAAAACCCCCCGATAAAAACGTCAAAACTTGATTTCAACTCAATTCATCTCTTCACTTACCATCATACATGGCTGTTTGAATACCACCGATAGCAAGACCGGCAGGAATAGCAAGTTTAGCAATCTTCTCAAGAATAGCAGCCATTATGAACAAAAAATAAAATATAAAGCAAAAAACAAAAAAAAACAATAGTGTGTGGGGGGTGTAATCTTTTTTTTTTTCAGCGGGTCCGGTTCATAATAAACACTCCGGCACTAGCCATTTTTTTCAAGGTGCACTACATTTTTGCTTGTTTTTCCAACAGTCCATTCATGAACTGGTCAACCTTGACATGGAACACAATTATAAAATTAAAGAGCTTTGTATCAGTCTCTACAAAAAGTAACTTCTTCAACCACTGTTACTGAAAGTGGCATGACTTCAGACGTTGGCAAACTGGACGATCTGGATTTTGAACAGGGCGAATACTAAGGATAAGGATGCGTTTTTGAAGGGCTATAACTGGATTCAGAGGTACAAAGACGAGAAAACATGAGCTAATTTTCGCAATCTCTGCTGTAAAACAATCATGTGGATCAAATGTTATTATAGCTTATTTCAGTCATAATTATTGAAAAAGGTATGGAGAAGATCCTGATAGAGGCACCCTCCCCCACGCACACGCACACATATATAAAAGTATATCTATATTTCGAGCAAAATGTGCAAAAAAAAAAAAAAAAAAAAAAAAAAAAAAATGGATTTGATGTGATTACCGAACACAGGGATTTATAAATGCTGGTTATGCAGAATGGCCATGGGCTTTGGGAACAGACTGAGGATTGGATTCAACATAATCATTAGTTAAAAGAAGTTTGTGAGCTTCATAGGTAGCAAGCTATGCTTTTATGAAAGTAAGAAAGCTCTTTATCCTTTATGATCAAATCCAATCACACGGGGTTTAGAAAGATTACAGACGGCCATCATTATGAAGTGTCAAAACCGTGAATACGCTCACCTTTTTGATAAGATAAACTGAGTTGATATAATGGTCTTCAATTCATCGAGAAAGCAGTAACTTGTGCTTTTTTTTTTAAAAATCAGCATTAAAAGGCGTGCCTTTAAGAAAACTTTAAAGTAGCGATACCCTTATCTCTCTCTCTCTCTCTGTTTTATTTTCTGTTGATTCCACAAAAAAAAAGGTATTTAAAACATTAGTCAATGTTGAAAGACATGGAAGGGGTAGAGGCTAAATTAAAAAGACCATTTGTAGAGATGCAATGAACAAACTCTCATCCTTGTTCACTTTTAAGAAACTCTTGATTGCAGCTTTTTTACTTCGATTGATCTTGTTAATTTATGGCGAATTTCAAGACGCTTATTTCACAGTGAAATACACGGATATTGATTATGTTGTATTTACAGACGCCGCACGCTACATCACACAAGGAAAATCACCTTATTTGCGCGAGACATACAGATACACACCGATTTTAGCCATGATCTTGACTCCCAACGTGTATCTATTCAAATCCTTTGGTAAATGTCTATTTGCCGCTGCCGACTTACTGGTGGGGTATTTGATCCATCGTATCTTAGTACTAAGAGGCATGCCTTCCAAAAGTGCCCTGAAATATGACGCCCTCTACTTACTGAACCCCATGGTGGCGAATATCTCGACTCGTGGAAATGCTGAATCTCTATTAGGTGTCATGGTCTTAGGCACATTGTACCTTATACTCACTCGACGTCACTTTCTTTGGGGATGTGCCTTGTTTGGATTATCTGTGCATTTCAAAATCTATCCAGTCATCTATGCCGTTCCTTTATTGGTTTTGTTGGACGAGAATTACGGCGATCCTTTCGAATCATATCCGCTTATTTTACGTAAATATCAATATGTGAGATTCAGATTACTGCACTTGTTGGATAGCCGGGAAGATGAAGACAGCTTCAAGAAGACTGTGCGAGCAATCATCCAATTTTTCTCCCCATTACGTATTGTATTTGGTGTAGCGAGTGCAACTGTTTTCTTCGTTCTCACAGGCCTCATGTATCAACAGTAAGTCCAGCCCAAACAAAAAGAGAGCAAGCATATACATATGTAACACCATTTTGCTTTTTATTTTCTTGTATAGATACGGAAACGAATTCATGCATAATACCTACCTGTATCATGTCACTAGAGAGGATCATCGCCACAATTTTTCGATTTGGTTTTATCAAATGTACTTGGGTATGGAGAATACCAGCCCATGGATGGGTTTGTTAGCATTTGTACCTCAACTAGCACTGGTGGTGTTGATTGGTGTTGCATTTGGAAAAGACATCTTTTTTGCGTGTTTTGTGCAAACATTTCTATTTGTTACATTTAACAAGGTCATCACATCCCAAGTAAGCGATTCATTATTATATATATATATCATTTCTGCATGTCTCTCTTGACTTATTAACTTATTCCTATGTAGTACTTTATGTGGTATATTTGTTTATTCCCATTAGTTTTGCCTTCGTCGAAAATCAACTTTCAGTGGAAGGGACTTGTGCTATTGATCGCGTGGGCTGCTGGACAAGGGCTATGGTTGAATTTTGCCTATCAATTAGAATTCCTGGGACAAAATACATTTTTACAGCTTTGGATGGCCGGCGTGATATTTTTTGTGATTAATTGCTGGATCGTAGTGGAATTCATATTGAATCATCAATACGAGCACATGTATGGACAAAGTGCAAGGATTCGATGGGTTTGGGGTACTGGTGATCCAGGCTCAAAAAGACGTTAAGTTTTTTTTTTTTTTTTTTATATCATTATTATTTTTATTTTATTTTTTACAATTTAGCTGCTTTGATATATTCTAAATTGTTTCCTCGATGAAGGATTTCCATTACCAATTTCTATATAATATTAAAATTTTTTAGTGACATATCCTTTTACACATAAATAGATATCTTACATTGAGTTTAGCGTTTTCGGGATCAGCATTAACAGGATTCTTTTGAACAGCATCCCATAAATGCTCATAGGCACGACCGTCTTTTTTACCCAGGGCAGTGTTCAATTCATGATCTGAAAAGCCAAAACTATCGGTCAAAGGAATCGCATCATTGGAAACACGAGTAATCAATTGACGGTATTGCTCATTCAACTTGCCAAGATCAGAAGGATGGATAGTGCTCGTAGACAAAAACGTAGCCAATGATGAGTAACCCAAAGTTGAAAGACAAAACTTTTAAAAAAAAAAGTTAATCACTGCTCATGCTATTATTCTATATCAGCTTACCAAATCAGTCAATAATTTCATGGTATCTGCTAAACCAGCATGTTCAGGTACAGCTGCCATCGCATCGACTTTGGTAATCATTTGCTTCAAAATTAAATATTCTGCATGTGCAAAATTTAAAGTCCAGCACTCCATGTTCAAATCAGACCATTCTCTACCGGCCTGCAATTGCTGACCCAAATCCGCCACTAAACGCGCTGCACGCATCCCAAAAATCTCCAACTGTACTTGAGGGTTCAAAATTTGCTCATTATGATTTTCAAAGGCAAAAGGTTCGGTGATACCTTGACCCAAGGTTTTTAAATAGTCTGCCGTGGAAGATGTGATTTCCTTGCCTTTGACCACATTATTCAATTGTTTTAAGAGAAATCGTGCTACTTGTTGTGCAAGAACAAAATTATCTCCTTCATACGTGTTGGCAGGTACGATATTAGCAAAAAGCTCAGATACACCACTAAAGATAGAGAAACCATGTCCACCCATGGATTTACGGCATTCTTCAATGCCTTCGGAAGATCGACGTGTGCTCCAGATTTTGAGAGAGCAAGAAGTAGCATGCACCTCAGGTAATAAGGTAGCATTATTCAATTCCAATTGATCCATTAATTGGCCAAACTGTTGATGCATGCTTTCGCCTGATACAGCTAATGCATAAGCTGTAGCTAAAAGAGGCATCAAACGATGCTGTACCGAGGAATATGAAATGACTTGTGACTCTGGACGGTTATCGTTTAATTTAAAACTAGGTGGGTTATGAAATTGACGACGCACTGTACAATACCGGATAGCAATGGTAGAGGCCTTGGCCAATTTCCAAGCAGCATCGGTAACAATATCCACACGAAGTTTAACCATACTTCCATAAGACAACTTCATATGTACAGGTGGGGTATAGCTTCCATCTCGTGCTACTTGTGCAAATTTCATCAACATATTGTCGCGTGGAATACGTACATGATCAAAAAGAGCAAATCCATTATCGGTAGTAGAGAAACCACCATAGGCCTTGGGTCCAATATCACCTACCGTAATACCCTTACAAGGTTTCAGGTCAAAGGGAGAACGTACTGGCACAATAAAGAGATGAGGTCCGAGAGATTTACCGGCAATGATCAATTGGGCTTGTACCACCGCATGGGTACAAGCTACACCTAAACCACCAATCCACCATTTGGCTGCTGTAATATCGGGTGAGTGAATAACAAATTCATCTGTGGCTTGATCAAACACTGCTACTGTATTTAATCCCATGACGTTGGATCCATGGCTAAAAAAAAAGGACCAATGTAGGTTAGCATGTGTCGTTTAGATGCAACAACTCCTTCTTTTTACCTTAATTCGGTTTGGGCATAGCAACCAATGATGGCATGTCTTTTGGCAGCTGTGTGCCATTTATCAGCCTGTTCGGTTGTTCCTTGTGCCTTGATGACAGGCATAAAAGCTAATACGTAGTAAGTATTCGTCTAACATTTATCATTGTGCCTATAAATTTACCAGTGTAATGAAGAGCAAGCTAAAATATAAAGTAAATAAAAGAGGACAGGAAAATGTGATTTCGACTTACGGGTGTCAATAATTCAATATGTCTAAACAAGGCAATAAATTGCTCATCGTCCATATCATTTTCTTCGACCATTTCAATCAAGCGTTTAGAGATCAAAAGCGAGGTACATAATTGCTATATAAACATTTTTTTTTTTAGAGATAACTAAAGAGGAGGATATATTGCAATATTACTTCTTGTCTGCTTTGGAAAGACAGCCTGGATTTATCAAACAATGGTTCACGTTCAGCCAGCTCTCGGATTTTGTTTGATTTTTCGTAGGCTTCTTTGCCGCCACGAAGTAAGTAGACCATAGATTGCACAGGGAAGCTGGCTTTAGCACGAGCCTCTTCCATGTCAGTGCTCATCTGAGCCAAGTAAACATTGTCACTCATTAGTTAAAAGTAATAAAGTAAAGTGTACCTAAATAACAAAACAAAAAAAAACGGGTATTTAAGCTTTTATTTTTGAATTCGTCACATGATCTCTTTCTTTCCCCCACACATTATGGACAGTGTTAATGCATGATAAAAAAAAAAGTTGGATTTTCAAAATATGTCATCCGAAATTTTCCTAAAAAGGGGATTGACATGTTTATTCACACGAAAAAAAAAAGTATATCTATGAAGCTGTAACGATTTTATGGTTAGCAGTCCATTGATAGTAATACAGGAGTGCAATGGTAGGTTGACCAACAACACAAAAGACGATCCAAAAGATGGTATTTCCAAGCGCGGTGCCTTTACCTCTCCATTTCTCCAAGGGGTGAGTAATAGCAATTAATGGGATTTGACCCAACATGCCAAAGAAGGCAAAACCAGTGATAGAATGAGTGGGGATACCTACCAAGACCTCATGCAAGATGGCCGAGATCAAGAAGACGAGCAATTGACAGGCAGCAGGTGGTACACCACGTTGAACAGCGGGGATATACACATGTCTCTTAAAGAAGAGATAGACAGGTCTGTTCCAGAGTCTCCAATATGTGGCCAAATTACCTGAATTCCACCAAGCCAAATAAAACGTACGATCACCAAATCGAAGTACCTCACTGAGAGCATTCAAAAAAGCATGAAATAAAGCATAAAACATGAGTAACCAAATGACAACAGCTGTAGTAGATAATTTTAAGACACGTTCGATAATGGTCACGTAATTCTTTTCTTCTAATGCCTTGATAGAGTTGGCCAAGGTGGGTTTGGCGTATTGTTCAGTAAGAACGTACATCATGACGAGACAGGTAATTAATTCCCCTACACGTTTCATAAAGAAAGTCTTTCGAAACACAGGTGAGCGAGGATAGGAAGGTTGGTAGCACAGGGTGGGTGCAAAAAAGAAGTATAATAAGTTTTTGGCGTTCACATTGTTAGGATAAGCAACATCTGCAGTGTAAAACTCTTCCACTTTTCCATCCACAAATCCTTGTCTCAATTCATTATTCACCAAAGCAAATGATGTCAATTTCAAAAATGATACTAAACAAATCACGATCAGCCCCGATCCCACTAAAATAAAAGGTTAGCTCTTTACAACTTATTTAATACTGCCCTAGATAATTACTTACCGACTGGGTGGTAGATTTGTGTATAGGCAATGTACGAGGGGAATGTCAATAAAAAGACCAGATGTGAAACATGTGTAAGCGCAACCACTCTTTCCAAAATCGTCAATTTGTTCAAAAAGTCGGCCTTTGCATCTTTAGCATGAATGGCCAATTTACCCATACCATACTCAACCACTAGCGAAATACCCAAACTAAGAGGAATACAGAGCCACGCTAAAAAGAAGAGTCCATAATCTCTCAAGGGTATATAACTATGGGGAATTCCAATCAACAAGCCGTATTTCATCCAATTTTCAATCACCAATCTGATATTACTAGCACCCAAAACAAGCACTATAATAAGGGTTAACTTTGTTATCTTTCCATATTATTATCACACATACTGCCTAGTCGGAGGAAACCACTGTAGTTCTCAGGTGGTGCTTCTTTAGACAGGACAGAAGCTTTGGTAAGTGTATGAATTGGCAACGTATGTGAAAACCCTTGATACACCTTCTTTTTCTTCTCCTCCTTTTCTTCTGTTATTGTCGACACTCTTTTTGTAATGTGCAAATCTCTTCTTTGTCTGGAATCAGACTGATCATCTTCACTGTCGGTGACTACCTTTAAAGGCTTTCTTCTTATACTCGCCATGTTGTCAATAACAATGTATAATAACAAGAAAGAAGAAAAAAAAAGCAAGTAGAGTACTCGTTCTTTTTTTCTTTAAAAAGTCAATCGTTTGAAACACCGTTTCATCACATGTTAAAATAAACAACAATCAACATGAAACAGCTTTTTTTTTTTACTGTTGTGGCTTTGTTATTATTATTATTTGTCGGTCAATGTGCCTTATATCTACACACACGCGATGTTACTGTTCCAAGTACCCTGTTTATCGCGTGATACTATAACACAGCTAACATCATTGAGCTCAATTAATTTTTTTAGTGAGCTAAAGTAAAATATTAAATGAGAGGGACCATCGTCGTTTAATTGAGGATACTCGTGTTTATCACATATACACAAATAGTCTATATAACTTGGCGGTTTCCAAGAGATTCTTGCTGCAAAATTTCCTTGTCATCCCCCAATATGACATCAGATGCATGTTGTATACCCAAAGGAAACGTTGTTGAATGCACGTGCAAATAATAAAGAGCCCGCAGTAAAAAAAATCCCTCCAATCATACTTCTTTTTGTTTTATATGCTACTATATTCAATTCCATTGCAAAGTAAAGAAGATGACTCCATCATGTTTATTCTTACGTCTTCCAATATCGTCATCAAACTTTTTAGATGAGTCTCATTGAGACAAACTGAAAACGATCTTGGCCTCAGCATCAAAGTATCTGAACACTGACATAACCTTGTTAACCCTAGAAAGTTCGTTCAAGAATCTATCCATGTTGATGCCTGATCCGAAGCTCCCCAAAAAGTTAGTCAATGCAATTCAAAAGAAATCATGAAGCTCGGTTTCATTATGTTTTCCCGATGAGAAAGCGGCAACTCTTTTCTCTTTTTTTTCAAACTGACAGCTTTCAATAAGAAAGCATATGTATCGGATGATGTTTGAAACTTCATCGCCAACTAACAGAGTTTATTGACATATCAATAATGTCAACAGCCCTTGTTTTGTCTTTATTTGAAACTGTAATGTTTCTTAACTTAACTTCAACGACAACTTTTATTTTGCTGTGAAATAATCGAGGCACTCGTTTTTGAAGTTTCTGCTTTTTTTTTACATGCATAATTGAAGCATAGCTTCTTACAGCATGAGGCGCCATTTTTGGTACCGATATCTTTTTAAGGTCTGTAATAGCTTTCCATTGACGCATCCTTGCACGTCTATCGACTAAATGGATTTGTCATCCAAGTTTTCGACAAGTTCTCCCGGTAATGTTCATGCTGCAGCCGGTACAAAGCCATCATCACCTAAAGAAAAAATTTAAAAGGGTTCGAAACCAAAAGAGCCTCCCGCCAGCATTCTTGAAAATGTAGGTGGATATTTACTACAGGAAAAAAAAAAATTGGCTTGAAGACCGTTAGAAAAATCTGCTCTTTTATAAGATAGGTCGTCAAAGATTCCTAGAGATTTGGGAGTGGGGCCACGATAGGACTATAAAGTTTACTTATGTAATGTTTATTTTTTAGTCTAATAATCAGCATGTGAAAAAAAAGGAATTAGGTAACTTACTTGTTTACCAAACAAAGCTGCATAAACGTCCTTGCTAAAAATTAGACGCCATCTTGTGCGGGAAGGAAAAAAAAGTGTAGATAAATGGTTTCATTATCTGTGGTAACAGAAATGCTGTGAATAAGTCCACATAGGCGTGAATGTCTGGAGGTGTCCTTAAATATCAAGAAACCCAAAGTTGGGTACAGTCTGTGCTGCTGTGTAAACCCCTCATACATTTTCATCTGTGTGTGTGTGTGTGTGGTATTAGATGATAAAGGAACCTACTATCTAAAATAAATTATTTTATAACATATTGTAGCGATCTGTCAACAAAAGAACGGAAGCTGTGGCAAATGACTCCAAATACTTGAAGGCACCAGACAGGATTTCTTTAACCACTAGCTACAGAATTATGAGAATACTTCACGACACTAGAAATTTTATGGGAATAAAGAGAAAGAATAAAGGAGGGAAACGTGATCCATTAAGTATTTATATCATGTCTTTGTAAACAAAAGCTCACGTCATACCATCATGTTGGTTTCATGTCAAATAAGCAGACTGTGTTTTAAAAATAAATTAAAACTCCCATTTTGGCTTCCTTTCTTATGCTTCCTTTTGGACAGCCTTAAAATTGAGTGATAGTTTCTTTCTGATGCTAAATCATTTGGGGCGTATTTGGTCCCAATGTGAAATTAGTACTTATTCATCCTTTCCATCCTGGTTTAAACCTGCGTTTGAAGGAGTTCTTTTTTTTTCTTTTGCGGGGATATCCTTCGGGTGTCAATTTATTTATATGGTTCTAAGGGTTTTTAGACGCTTTTCGTTTGTGGGATCCCTCAAGTGGTTTGTAAGTGTTTTCTGGTGTTTCTAGTACTTCTGTGCTTTCAAACCTGGGATATTTTGATTGCCTGCTAGTTTTAATAATGGCACTGCTTCCATGATAAAAGCGTTTCCATGATAAAAGCGTTTCCATGATAAAAGCGTTTCCATGGTAAATGATAAAAGCATTTTTATGGTAAAAGCCTTCCCATGGTAAAAGAGTTTCCATGGTGAAAAAGTTTCCATGGTAAAAGTGCTTCCATGTTATAAGTGTTTTCCGACTAAATGTATGTAGATATTAACATAAGCTGGGTCGGCTATGATCAGCAACTATTGTCAAAAAGTTTAAAAAGCAAGTTGAATTGAGAATAAAATGCGGCAGTTTAAAAAAAATTATTTTAAAATGAGAGAGTAAAAGGCTCTCCCGCTTTTTAGGTAGGAGGAGAAAATGCACTTCTTTTCCGCTCGCAAGGATTTTTTTTTTTTGTTAAAGAAAAAAGATGAATGAAGTGGAGAATGCAGAAAAGTCGAGCTCGAAAAATAAAACGGTGGGTAGAATATCAAGATTATTTCAAAAGAAACCAAAGAAAAAGAACATGACTTCTTCACTTTCTTCCATGTCTTTATCAGACACCACATTGTCTTCGAAACCCACCACCTTCCAAAGTTCGTCCAGTATTGCCAGCAGTTCTCAAAGTATTAACAACGAACCGATCGAGACTCGTAATCTTCCTCAATTACCCACTCATCATTCCGATTCTGGTAATATGGAGATGAACCAAAGCAAAAAAAAAAAAAAAGAAAAGAACCCCTTTAATTTCTAAATACCCCTTTTTTATAAAAAATAATAATATTAGGCTCCATCCATTCGAAACTAACAAGGACCATGTCCATGTCAAGTACAACGAGTATTCAACAGCTAATCAGTCAACAACTCTCGGTGTTAAAGGACCTTGATTCACAAAAGCAAATGTACAAGCATGATAATAATAAACTCAGTGATCAACTGACGCGGACTCGAGAGAAAGTGCAACAAAGGACCAAAGACTTGGAAGCGATTCAAAAGAATTATCAACACCATTTACGGTCAATTCGTTCCTCTGATGATGATGCACAAACTATTGCTCAAAAGCTGGTCAAGATGAAGACAACGATTCGTGAATTGGCCAGTGAATTAGTGCCGTTTGCAGAAGAAGGCTTGACAGGGGAAAAGTTGAGCACGCTTTGGTTAAATTTGGGAGAGAGTATCGATCGCTTAGGCAAACCATTAGCACCAGAGAGAATCCAGATGCTGACCGAGAAATTCATGATGGATGTTCTTGTACGTAATTTAAATATCAATTTATTTCCTGGCTTAGCTTGTGATCCACAGTTTCTAGAATTGTCTAATTGGTTTGACCAATTTGATGATTCACACTTCTTTTCTACTCGACTAAGACAAGAAATTAGCATGATTGTCGTCAACAATATCCATACCACAGGTTCAGATATCGAACAATCATGGAAGAAAGCCGTAGACAGTAATTGGCATTATCTTTACAGAGGCCTTCAGAAGGCTTATCCGTCCTACCTTTCATCCAAAAACAATACTGAGAACTCCGCTTGTATCCAATACAGTAACAAGTTACGGACGTTGGTGGAAGATACCATCGCTTTGGGTTCTGCCATCAAGGGTCAAGAGGTCTCTATCACCGCTTCAGATGTTAGAGAAGGCATACAACTGTTTGACCCCAAATTAATGGAGGACCAAGACGGCCAATTAGAAGGCACCATTGCCTTTTGTATATCGCCTCCCTTTGTCATCAAAATAGCCAATCGTTATGAACCCCTCGTCAAAGGCCGTGTCCTTTGCTTTCCTCCTAAAATACCTCTTTAAACTTTTCTCTCTCTCTTTTTTTTTTTTTTTTTTTTTTTTTTTTTTTGCTAATAATTATTTAATTACTGTTACTGTCCTATGTGACGCCCTTTTTACCTTATTTATAAAAAAAAACCTTTTAAAAAAAAACTCCTTCTTATAATGTCAAAACAAGTAAAGAAAGAACCCACTATCCTTCTCGGTATTCCCGATGGAGAAATCAAGGACGACACCGATGCCTATATCACCAAGCTTGGTGGCTTACCTGTAAGCTTTACACACACACACACAAAGAAAAATGACCCTCGACTACTCACTTACATATTCAATATAGGTCTGGCTCGATCCTCAAACACCTCCTTCCACCAAAGTATGCACATGTCGTATCTGTGGTGAGGCCATGTACTTGATCTTTCAAAGCTATGTGCCTTTACCTGACTCGCCATATCATCGTGTACTCTACGTCTGGGGTTGTAATAAACGTTCTTGTATGCGCAAAGACGGCAGGTAAAACAACAACCTCTCTTGTCATTGTATATAACAAAAAGGAAACTCATTCTTCATGCATAGTTTCTCGGTCATTCGATCGCATGTGGTAGACCCAGCTTATTTAAAAGCACAACGTCAAAAGGAAGAGGAAAAACGTCGAAAGGAAGAAAAGAAAAAGGCAGCGACAGAGGCTGCGTTGGCCAACCACCAGAAATTTCAGTTGGGTGATGTGTGGGGGAATGCCACTGGATTCGGTAGTGGTAATGCGGGTACAGGATTTGGTATGAAGAAGGCACCAGCCACCCCCTTTGGCACAACACCCTTTGGCACAGTACCCTCTGCTACAACACCCTCTGCTACAACACCCTTTGGTGCAACACCTTTTGGCACCACACCTTTTGGTACAGCAACAAAGACAGCAGCGTCCGTTGTGGCGGGAGGAAAGGGACATCAGCAGAAAAAGAAGACGACAGTGGATGAAAAGGCATTGATGGAAAAGATGAGTGGATTAACAGTGGACCCCATTGAAGACACATTGTCACTACCCCATTTCCCGGGTCAATACCTTTATATTGATGAAGAGCGTACCGATAATTACGATGCTATGGGTATTGATATGAGTCGATACAAGGAATATTTAGACATGGAAAAAGATTTGATGATGGATGTGGAAGAGACATGGGGAGGAGAGACGTATGAGAAACAACATTTACCACGTGGTGTAGATAAACAATTCAAGAAATTCACAGAGCGTGTGGAATGTGCACCATCTCAATGTGTACGTTATGGGTTTGGAGCTCAACCCTTGTTTTATGGCTCATTACAGCCACAACAACAAGAGAAAATGACAGCGCCATGTCCTTATTGTCGTGGTCCTCGTGTCTTTGAGTTCCAGTTAATGCCCAATGTCTTGTCTATTTTACCTACTACTGATTATGCTACAAAAGAGCAAGACAGTGTGGGTAAAGGGAAAGCAAAAAATATTGATACAAAGACCGTATTGGAGAGTTGGAATGTGGGTATGGAATTCGGTACAATTTTAGTGTTTGTGTGTCAAAAAGATTGTCACCCAGGCCAATTAGAAGATGTTCGATATATAGAAGAAGCCATTGTAGTTCAATATGAAACCGATTAAGAAGTGAAAAATAAAAATAAAAAAAGATTTTATTTATTGATAGTTTATGTACAGGAGTTAAAAAGGATTATTATTGTTATTAATACTTGTTTTTAATCTCTTTGGCGGCCTTTTCTCTGGTTTCATCAACATAGTTAGCAGCCTTTTTAACACCTAATTTAGCTTCATCCTTAAGCTCATCGGCAGTATGATCGGCCTTCTTTGCACCAAGACCCACAGCTTCCTTGGTCTTTTCAACAATATTCTCTACAGTCTTGACACCTTCCTTGACAGTCTCAATGATGGTCTTTTCAGCATGAGGAGCCTTGTTGTTCTTGAGATCTTGAGCAGATTTGGAAGCTTCCTTCTTAAGTTCTTGTGCTTTACCAGTCACCACCTCTTCAGCTTCGTCCATAACATGGCTCACCTTGTTACCAAAATCCTTATTTACACTAGCAACATGTTGAGTCACGTTCTTCTTGAGATCGTCCTTTTTGTGTGTAGCATTCTTGGCAGCTTGTTCAGCACCATCAATGGTATTGGCAATCTTTTCTCCAGTACCCTTGTTCAAGTTATCAGCAACGTTCTTGGCCTTATCAACCACGGATTCACGAGAAAGAAGAGAAGTGCTGTGGAGAGAGGCGGCAGGGACATACACGGATTTAGCAGCAGTGGCACGACCAATGGCAGCGAAGAGAGTTTTGTTCATAATAGTAGAAGACATTTTTTTAATTTATATATATTTAAGATATAAAGAAGAAGAAATAATTTTTTTATTGACGCGTATTATTTATACTTTATGCAAACAAAATCTTGAGATAACGTCATGATGAGCTACTACCAAATTTCATACCGGTCTTTAAAAATTATCTCTTCTTTTTTCTCTCCATGAAAAATGACATAAGCATGATTGTATTTTTTTTTTTCACACTAAAAATAGATAGTGGGGACTCCAGAGATTATAGCAATGATGAATGAACAATTTAAGCTCCACAATCATACTAGTGTACAACAAGGAATTCGTTTAAAATTAATTATGCGGGGTGTTTGCTTATTTGCAGAGTAAAAAACAAAATCGGAACAAATAACAGCTCCCTCGTTCTATCATTGGCTTAGGTTAGACAAATCCGCGTTTTTAACTTTACCCCATCACGTACAGACAGGGTTTCGGTACTATTCAACAAAAGCACATACATCATTAGCTCGAAGTTAAAAATACGAAGTACATTTTATTTGAGATATTTAGTCATCAACTATAAACACTTATGGGAGTTTCAACTAAGTTGTAGCTTGCCCAATAATTTCAATCTTTTACTTTCAAGCATTCTGACTCATATGCGTTGCCATAGCATTTATAATTGACACTTTCAATGATCCTAGAGACGTAGCTTATCATCATCACCCCCCCTCGAATCCAAGATACAATGAGCTCGTGACAGGTCCAAACAGTTGGGTAATACCGCAATAAGGTATTAGCACATGGAGTCACTCGAGTTTTATTTGATAATAAGACCAAGATGGTCAAACTTGAAAAGAACGGAATATCTGGATGAGAATGAACTAGACGTAATTTTGAAAATGATAGTCCGAGACAATATGATGTGTGCTCAATTCGTCGCTCAAAATAAATAAATAAAAACAGAAGCTTGCAAATGCGGATAAGCTGTAACAAGAGTATACAACCCCCTGCCTTTGACGAAAGAAAACATGGCTCATTATTAGAGTGGACACACTAGATTTATATAATAGTTGCTTAAATTTAAAGTGGCACCAAAAAAGAAAAAAAAAAGATTAAAAATCTTGTTTACAGACCAAACACCCCTTATACCGTTATTGAAAAAAAAAAAAAAATGAGTGCGGAACTTAATAAAGATGGGATTGCCTCCCGACAACGAACGAATCAAAGCAACCAGACCATGTATAGAGATCTAGTTATTTTTGAAGAACGATTGCGTGGCAACATGACAAGACTTGTGAAAAGAAAGAGAAAATACGAGAGTAACTATGCAATGAGGTTAAATTATGGCATCTATAATTGAACTCCCCCATTTCTTTTCTAGCTTTGCTTGTCAGTCTATTTGTTGTACTCACCTACTTTTTTTATGCCGTCTTTTTCGACCCAAGCAAAGTACGCACATATACAAATGTATAAGTGGATACATACTCAACCATCATGTAGGTCTTTATGTTTCATTTGTTAAACACAGTGGCTCTATTAGCGGTTGCAGGAGGTCTCGTGTTCTTTTATCGGTCGGGAATGTACTCTGAGAAAATCGTATACGCACAAAAGTAAGGCCATCACATGACTCTAAAAGAAAGAATTAACATTTCATTTTTTTAAGATTTGTGCCCCATTGTAATAATGCGCTACAGGCATTTAACCTCGAATTCAACCGAGGTGGTCTCAGTTTTTTGGAAAGAATTCCTCGACAATTTAAAGAAGGATTTGAGTCCTACCGTAAGCAATATCATCAACGCAAAAAAGCTAGACAAGCCAAACTAAAGAAAGCTCGCACCTAATCCCTTTTCTTTCTTTCTTTTTTATTTTTATAATTTATATAATAAAACTTCTACACCCCCTCAATACCCTTCATTAAAAATCCGTCACTCTTCCACCAAAACTCCAATCGTTGTGTTTGACAGGTTCATTCTTGGGTCCGTTAATCTCTCCCGTCTTGGGATTGACATCGCCTTTGAATTCAGGCTCGACTTTTTTAGGAGCATCTTGATGTAAGGAAGTGTCGCCGGCAGTAGTAGCTTGCTTCTTGCGAATTAAGTCCAACATTTCCTTTTGTTGTGCCTTGTTGCCAAGTGGTAAAGGTCCTGCTCGGTTTAAGCTGGTGTATGTACGACGTGTAAACTTGAGCATATGTGTGTTAAGAAAAAAAAAGGTGTTTTATTTATGGGACCGCTCCGGGGGGTGGTGTATTTATGCGGGGTAAAAAAAAGGTTTGTTTTCACAACGATTGGATAAAATGTAAACCGCAGGAATTTTGTAAGATAAAACATTATCAATTGTCATTTTCTATTCGTCCAGCAACTATACTTTTTATTAGCCCTTCTTGATCTTTATAGCATAACATCTGATAGATTCGTAATAATTTGTATCACGGATATAATAACATGTACCTAGTCTTTTTTACCAAATAGCTGTTTTAACGTCTTTTCCAGACAGGAGTCGGATTATTTCCTGCTAATAGGAGTAAGCTTCAATTTCCTGAAAGGAAGTGAATCAGGATCACCTCTCTCTCTCTCTCTCTCTCTCTCTCTCTCTCTCTCTCTCTCTCTCTCTCTCTCTCTCTCTCTCTCTCCTCTCTCTCTCTCTCTCTCTCTCTCTCTCTCTCTCTCTCTCTCTCTCTCTCTCTCTCTCGCTCGCTCGCTCGCTACTTTAGAAACTTTTTTGCTTTTTTAATATATTGAACGCTACTAACATATAGGGCTTTTAAAGTTATTACTTTTGGAGATTCCACTTCCAATTACTTGAGAAAATAATCAAGAGAAAGAAGAGTAAGATAGAAATAGAAATATTTATGACATTTTGATTTATCTATGAGATAACAGACGCGCCGTTGTCACATCTATGATATTCAATCTGGAAGGAACTCTCTCGTTATACGTATACATAAGCCCTCTTATATCAGATATAACATTAAGCACTTCACTATTAGATATACAATTTTTTTTTCTTAAATGCAAAAGCTACATAGTTATCCTGTTTGATTGTTTTCAAGCCAAGATTATCAGTCTGTTTAATGTACTTGTGGAACCGTTTAGAAATACAAAAACAATCTCTGTAATCACGAAAACTCATATTTCCACGTATTTTGGTTGGAAGCAGTAATTTATGCTAAGTATGGTACTAGATGAATAACTCAAATCTGTACTCTCCAAACGATAATTCTGCTAAGATAAAGGTGAATTCAAATTTGAAAAGTTGATTCATCCAAAAAAGGTAAGCCAAATATCTGAAGAGATGTGAGCTTTTGTTTATGAGCTGTGTATGAATTCTTTGATAAATCGCCCTCCTTTTTATTTCTCCTTCCTCTTTCCTTCTTTTTCCCATACCATAATCCTTTCCTTATTATGAATATATTCATTGGTAAGTAGCATGTGAAGTTTACCGTAATCTATGACATATTATCCTATTCTAAATATATATGGATGTCATTCAGGTCTTTAGAAACTTGTTATTACCAGAAAGGAAACAGTTGAAGCTCAAAAAAGAAAAAAGATGAGGCTCTCTCAGTTGAACAGCCTACATATAACTCTACGATTCTTGTCTCCATAGGAATCGTTTCCCAAGTTCATTTACGTTTCCGCAGAAAAAAAGTTAATTGCAAGTTCATATCATTTCTCATCATCGTTTTTCTCACACAAGATGACGTCTTGTTTAGAGCAATGGCTTTCATGCCGTTTTGTTTACAAACAAGTAATTTATTACCTAATTTTTTCTCATGTTGATCAAACTAACTAAAAAAAAATCATTAGATAATTAGGATCCTATCCTGACCTCATTCAGATGAGTGGTCAGAAACCCTTAGTCGTCTTCGGGCTAAGATTCTCCCATGTGGTTACCCCATTTGAAGTTATGAACAAAATAGCAGGATGCTCTCATTGCTTCAAAAAAATATCAAAATTGCTCTTCTGTCCCTGTATTCAACTTACCATTGGTCCAGCTAGGGCATGGATATTCTCAATCCATCATCGCCGCTGATGCATCCCCCCCCCCTCCTTCCCTGGATAAGGATAATGACAAAAACCAAAAATATGTGTGTTACCAGAAACGATCCAAGGTAAAATTACACATGTTTTGCTAATTTCTTTGGTATCTTAGCAACTAGCAAAGAAAGGGAGTTATCTTTTAGTTATGGAGTAGAATATATTGAGTATTCTATTAGATACCATAAAGCTCATCGAAATAAATACCTTTAACACAACATTAATGGACATAGGCTCCAATATGGATTACAAGTTTGGATAATACAAAGCTGGCAGCTCTCGGCATACAGTGCGTCAAAAATCAGCGCACTTTGGCATGAACATCAATCCATCCTGATGATAATTTATTTAGCATTGTCAAACTCAGAAGTGTGTGCAATTCTTATCGGATGAGATGAACGCATTAAAGCTACCTAATGTTCAGGAGCTCTCCGTTTGTTGTTTCTGCGAGATTTTAAAGCCAAAAAAAAAAATGCTTGAAAGTATTTCAATGTGACAAAGCTGAAGAGTTTAAAGCTATACGATCCGTCATGCGTTATGCTTGTTTTTTTCTTTTTTTTTTGGGGGGGGGATAGCAATGTGACGGAAGTCTGCTTTAAATAAAGCAATCCATATCAGACTTCTGATATCTAGAAGGCTTGATCTACGTCAAAAATATGACACCGATGATATTAGCAGCTGAGGTGCATCTCGGAGACATATCTTGTCGAGAGCAGTTTAACGATCATGCTATTGTAGCCAATCTAACATAGCATCGATAATTCCGCTAGCCTTTACTTAATTAATACCTCGACTATAAATATATAGTTTAATAACCTGATTTTTTCGTGTTTTCTTTCGTCTTTCTCATCTGCTGTTTATCTTTAATTCACATCACAAAGACCTATACTACATCATCTAATTCTAGTGGAGCATGACTCCACTTTCTCTGTGTTCGGATTCCATTGCTGTAGTAAAAAAAAAAAAAATGTACGCACGCATTTGAGAGTATTGTTTTTTTCTTTTTTCTTTTTTATTTTTACATGAAATCGTCATAGTCATCATAGCCATTATCGGCATAAGAATCATCAGCAGCAGAATTTTTACCAGCAGCGGCTAATTGGGGTCTACCCTTACCCTTACCCTTCTTAAGAGCCTCCTTGGCCACACGTTGCTTTTCATTAGCAATGGTAGTTAATGAAGCAGCGACCTTCTTTACCTCAGTATCCTTCAAAGGGACAGCAATATCACGTAATAATTCATCGATAAACCAACCATAATTGATAGATTTCTATGTAAAATGTAAGTTTTTTTTTCCTTCTTTACCGTGATAGAGAATGTATATTACTTACAGAGGCAAATGTGATGACTTCTACGAGACGCTTGCGATAAGCGTCCATTTCAACACGGTTGGTAGGTCTCCATTCCTCGAGGGGTTTATCCTTCATGTCAACTAAAAAAAAATTTATGTCAACGGTCTCTCCTTTGCGCAAGATGGACTATGATAAGCTAACTTACCGACTGTGACACCGGAAAAGAGATCTGTAGCGTTCATCATATCCGCTTCCAACTCTAAACGACGCATACGTTCTTTACGTTCATAGGCGTCTTCCTCTGTTTCTTCTTCTTCGTCCTCACCAGCCAGCTTCTTGGCCTCGAGTTCCTTCTTCTTTTGTTCGTCGGCAGCTAATTTCTCTGCGATTTTTTGCTTAAGGGGAACCTTCTTCTTGAGAACGGGGGCAGGCTTCTTTTCTTTGGTTTCTTCTTCATCTGAATCTTCCCAAGATTCCTTGACATCCTCTTCCACGTCTTCGTCATCCCACTTGTTCTTTTTAGGAATGGCAACTTCTACCTTGACATCGATTTCGTCGTCCTCTGTACTTCGTGTTAGTCACTCTTGTCCCCCCCTTTTTTTTTGTGTGTGCATTTGTGTGTAGGTATGTGTTCCTTACCCCAATCACTCATTGTATATTCTAAACGTATTTAACAAGGAAAGAAAAAAAAATATTTCCCTAGCACTGAAATAATAAAAAAAAAAAAAGTATGACTTGCTTTTTTTTAAAATTTTATTTTTGCTGTTGCTGTTGTTGCGCTTCTTGTGATGCCAGACGAAATAAATTAGCTACAGCCTTTAATTTAATAAATGACAGGCAAAAAGATTGAATCTCTATGTAGTACTCCTTCATCTGAATCAAGTCTTTTTCTAACAGAGATTGAATGAAACGAGCTACTTGCTTCACTTGACGGTCCTTATTGCTGCATTGTTCACAGGATTGGATACTATGCGAGATATAATAGTGGATAAAGTCTGCAGGGACAGGCACACCATGATTAACAAGCACGTGATGAACCACTTCCAACGAGTTTATCGTCACACGCGTATTTAATAATGCTTGTTGGTATCTAGTGGTTATCACTGTTTAGTCGACTCTCTATTTTTTTTTTTTTTTATATCTTTATATAGACTCACAGGGGAGATGATTCGCATTGGAACAGGTGAGGTACGATATGAAGTGCAGAAAACTGGTTTATCTCAATCAAGTCCGTCAGTCCCTCAGGTGGAATCATGCTCGATAATGGATAATCCGACAGACGTTGTTCCATCCTTAGTTGCTCATTTTCTTTCAGTGTTAATGTACGTGTACATGCACTACTTAGTATACTGGAAATCTTTTCATCCAATATCACAATGCTCCTATACAATAACATACACATGTTTAATCTTTCTCTTCATAAATCCTTATTACTGTACATACGGGTCGTGGATGAGACGGGCTACTTTAAGTTGAAGCAGTTCCAGGTATTTTGGATCCTTTTGAATGTCGGGTAATTTACCTACATCCTCGCATATTTCCTTCGGGGAAAGATCTTCCAGCTAAAACATGCGGAGTGTAAGTTGTTGTCATCGACATTGGAAACATACTTACGCGAGAGACAGTGTCTTCCAATATGCAATATATAAAATGATCTTCTGTGTCAGAAAAAGGGTGTTCCAAGAGTTGTAAGAAAAACGTTAAAAAAGGATTACGGTCGATGGGTACCATGGAGTATTGACTATATAAAATGTACAGGATCGCTAATCGACTTGCTTGATCCTATGATTTCTGTTAGTGAGTAATCAAGCGTGTTCGTTTCTTTTTTTTTAAAAAAAAAAAAAAAAAAATAGGGTACTCGGAGGGTGTCGAATTGTAACCAAACGTTACATGCGGCTGTGAATGCGTCATGATGCTGTGATTCTTGTCGAGAAAGAAACGTTTGGTAAATTTCTGAAAATGATTTTTCTTTTTCGACCATGCTGAAATAATAAAAAAAAGTTTAAAAGGGGTGGAAAAGAAGGGGGTGTGGGAAGCGGGCGTTGTAATAAATAAATTTTGCTGGTGAGCAATAAGTTAATCTTTAAATAAAATAGTGTGTCACTATTAGAGAGTGATACCATGAAATAGTTTAAAATACATATCACTTTGGGATTCCCATGTCAAGCTGTCTACACAGATATAAAGTCTAGATTGCTTTTCGTTATTCTTGTGTGACACTCTGTGCTACGTTATGGTGTCATACACGGTGTTTTAAAGATAAAAAAAAAAAGCTGCGGACGGGTCAGGTAAGACAGGACGGATTTTTATGTTTTTAGTTCTGTTGAAGAACTGGTTCTGTGAGAAACCAATGAAATGATGTTTTTTTTTATTTTTGAGATAAAAAAAGGTATGAAAGTGAAAATTTTTGTTTTTTGACGGAGTAAAGATGTGTAGGGGGGTGGCTCGAAGAAAGCAATGGTATGTAAATGACCTCTATTACGCAGTGAAGTGCAAAAGGGAACATTGTTAATTATATAAAGTGATGATGATAAAGAAAATATAACAAGAGCTCTTTTCTTTTCGGAAAAAAAACTAGTGTGTTATTTACAGTCCTTCCGTTGCCTTTCAAACCGATTTTTTAAAAAAAAATTTACTGCGTGAACAATTTTTTTTGACTTTTTTGTTGAACAAAAAAGTTTTTTTTCTGGGGTTTTTGTACTGTTTTTCTGGTTGTTTTTTTGCTTGTAAAAAAGTTTTTAAGTTGTTAAAAAGGTGTTGAAGTTTTTTTGAGATTTGGCGATCGAGAGATTTATGTTTTTTTTGTTTTTTTTTTTGGTATTGATGAGAATGTTAAAAAAAGATGAGATTAAGCAATAGTGGTGCTAGTAGGCGTAAAAAAAGCGTTGGCGGTAGTGAGGGAACTGGCAACAATAGGTTGACAACGCTTCGAGACAACAACACCACGACGACGACGATACAAGGGAACCCAAGGATACGAGGAAACTGTGGCTGCACTTGAACGCTTCGTACGCAGTAATGTTGCAATAGGTAACGTGGGTTTGACTACGGCAGGTTTCTTTGCTTGATTAAGACTAAGTTGGTTGGTAATGCTAGTCATTTGATCTTTAAGTTGACAAGATTCTGAACAATAGAGAGAGGAATCATTCTACAACAAAACGTTAGTCTACAAGACAAGAGACTTTATGTTATAACTTACCAAGACATCATCGACACGGTTGTCACAGATAATACACCAAGAGAGATCCATATTAATAAGAAAAAAGATTTAATAAAAAAAGGGTTTTGTGTTGGTGGCCTTTCAAGGTTATATAGGAGAAGAGGAAAGAGCTCATGGAATCCCAAAGAAATTTGAATTTAAATATTTCACACACAAAAAAAAACTTTTTTTTTTTTTATTATTATTAAGAAGCGGAGATCTTTTAATTAAACTCCATCATTTGTAATTAGCGCTATGATGGCGTGTGCTACGCCACTGTTAGAAACTAAAAGAAAAATTAGAATCAGCTGGAAGTTTTTTTTAAAAAAAAAATGTTACCATCTATTTCAGGATCTTCAATCTTAAACTCTAACTCTAATTGCAGTAATCTTTTCAACTGATTAACAAGGACACCAATACGAGCCCAGGATCTAAATCGAATCCAACCATCTTCTCCCACTTTGAGACCTCTTCCCATATGATCCACATCAATCTGGCCTCCAAAAAATAAGATACCGTAGGAAGGTACCTCCGTACCATCTCGAATAAACGTCTTGCTCGTTGTCATTCTGGAGAAATACGTCAAAAAAGATGAGTTGTAATTGTTATTATTGAACAGAAGGGATGAAGGGTGTAAAAACACACGGCCTAAATCAAGAAAAAAAAATTTAGTGTCTATCCCATATGAAATCTTTATATTTTTTACCATCAGCTTTAGTCTTGTACTTTATCTCGCGTGCTTCCTTTTCTCGTTCCACAGCACCACTCATGACTTTATTGTATTTCGTCTCTGGTAAGATGATCTTGGCCACGTTGGGGTTTAACCCTGCAAACAAGATAGATTTCAATAAATTGGTATTGTCACTATGTTCGTTATAATGCGCGTGATTCGATTTCTTATAAAATCCAATCTCAGCAAGTGCATCCGTGTATTGTCGACGTAAATTTTGCACCTCGTTTAAGGTGGCATACGATAAAAAGTTTTCTTCACAGAAACTACGCGCTGCTCGCATTCCCTTGTTCTTGATCGTCTCGTACCATCCTTCATACGCCTTCATGTCCGTTAACCAATCACTCTTACTAAAATTGAACTTTTCTCTTGCACTATAAAAATAATAAAGTATTAAAAAACCCGTGCTTTTCCCATTAATAAAAAAAAACTAAAACTCACGCTTTGGCTTCAGCACGTTTTTCCATAGGAGAGGTAAAAGGACTTTTCAACGACATGATGGAAGCAATTGTCAACATGGGATCCAGACAACCGAATACAGACCCAAAAATTAACATTTTACTGATCCGTAAATCTGCAGGAATATTCGCCATGTGTTTTCCTAACGCCGTCAAATCTCCGCGTTCCGTCAAATCAATCGCCTCTACCTGTCGTAAAGAACGAATGGCACTATCCATTGCTGCCACTGATGGTGGATCCAATGCTTTGGAAAGGAATTGACGTACATCATGTTCTCCCATCGATTTGACTGTCAAACATAATTGTTCCAACGGAGTTCTTAATAATTCAGGCACCTGTTGAGCACGCATCTTGTTGGCATCCGTATCTCGTGTAAACAATTTAAAACATTTACCAGGACGTGTACGACCCGCACGACCTCGACGTTGTTTACAACTCGCCCGTGATGCCCATGTTTCCACTAGATGCATCATACTATTCGCCGCATCAAATTGTGTTTCCTTCACACGGCCCGAATCAATCACGTACACTACACCTTCAATCGTAATCGAAGTTTCCGCCACGTTCGTCGCCACCACGATCTTTCGCACGTGTCCCGCCACGGTCTTGAAAACACGCGTTTGTTCTTGCGGGGATAAGTTGGCATGCAAAGGCAAAATCTCATAACTTTGATCGTGACCCAAGCGATCCTGTAAGGCCTCCACACAACGTTTAATTTCCATCGCACCCGGCATAAAGATTAAAATTGCAGGTTCGCCTCCACCTGGAATCTTTTCTGTTTCCGTGTCCACAATGTATTGTACAGCGTTGGCAATCAATTCATAATCAATCTTGTCCTGGTTACGGTAACGAGCTAATGTACGTACTGTCTGTTCCTTGAATCCCTTTTCTAAATAAGGAATTTGCCAAGCGGCCCATTGACTATTGGAAGGCGCTTCATCTTCTTCAGATTTCTTGGGATTTTTCACCATGGGTAAATGCGAGACATGACATGTCATATCCAAGATGTCCTCTAAATAAAAATCTTGTACGGGATGAGTAAAACCAGGGATTTCAATCGCAGGAGCTCCATTGAAATAATTCGAAAAGAGTTCTTGATTAATCGTAGCAGACATCAACACCACCTTGAGATCTTTACGTTTTTTTAACACTTGACGTAAAATAATTAATAAGAAATCACTATCAACGGAACGCTCATGCACTTCATCAATCATAACATGACTGATACCGTCCAGGGTAGGATCACTTTGTAATCGACGTAATAAAACACCCGTTGTGACGAATTGTAATCGAGTCTCTTTGGACACCTTGGTTTCTCCACGCACAGCATAACCTACCGTTGTACCGATGGATTCGCATCGTTCGGAGGCGACACGTTCTGCCACACCGATGGCAGAAATCTTTCTAGGCTGTGTACAAATGATGTTACACGTCGACCCACGACCTTGTTCGATTTCTTCGTCCATGATGAATTGAGGTACCTGCGTGGTTTTACCACAACCCGTTTCTCCACTCACAATCGAGACTTGATGTCCCAGAACCGTGCGGATCACGGTGGATTTATAATTGTGAGCTGGTAAGTTCGCACGGACTTTGCCCATACTTTCATATTTTTTGGACTGGTGAAGTTGAATCAAATTGTCCTTGAGCGTTTGCGATATCTCTGCGTTGGGTTTTAAGGGTCCATTGTTTCGGTGTCGTCTTTGCTTATTATTTTTGCCTTTGGTAACGGACGACGATAATAAATCAAAACTGTTGAGACGTTCAGAAAGATCGCGTAATTTCGGTGGATGAGCAATCATGTGATCTACATGTTCTTGTAGCCATTCGGCGCACATGTAAATACATGGTGTACCAAAATTCAATTCGGCTTCCTCTACCAACCCTTTAATCAAGGCCAATTTCAAATAACTGGGTAATCCATCACATTCGATACTAAAGATCGGACTACTGAAAGGATAAAACGAGTGTTGAGGTATCATGACTTGCATCACCAGTTTCTCTCGTGTATTGGGCTGTGTCTTTGCACTAAAAGGAATACTATAGATCGTACGACCTTCCTTATCCAATTCATGTTGAAAGCGTGAGGATTCATAAATTGATTGAAGCACGGTGATCTCGTCTTGTCGGCTTTGTGTTATTTCTTCCGCATCTATCAACTCGGGATCGACCACCGGGAAAGGTTCATCACCGTGGACAAGTCGCCATTGTAAAAGTTCGATGGCTTTGGCGTCATCTTCATTGGCTTTGGAAAGAGCTTCTTCACAGATGGCTTCGGGGTAGCCGATAGCACACATGCGCTTTAAAAGCCAGTTTCTACCAAGAGATTGGGTCGTATGGGAAATGGTGGTCATGGTGGGATTGTAATTGGCAAGCATAAAATTGGCGGGAAGATCTAGGATAAAGGTGTTATTGCGTGTGATATAGATGGATGGGTGGGTGAGTAATGATTACCGTCTTCAGGTACATGTAAACCTATCATAATTTAAACTGTGATCAATATTTTTTTTTTACATATTCAAGATTAATTCTTTAAAAAAAAAAGAACTTACATAACCAATCCAAGGCGGATGTCTTGTCTGCACAATAGTCCAATGCTTCATCGGCATGAGCAGATCGAAATCCCATACGCACCAATTCCTGAATTAAATGTTTACGTTCTTCTTTTGTATGTTTTCTCGCTAACTAATGATAAATATAAAGAGATTAATTCCTGATGCTTATATTTCTTTCTTTTACACTAAACATCACTTTACAGGTTGATAGACAATGGTAGATTTTTTAACAATGCGTTCAACCAATTCACGATTCTCCGACCCCATTTGTACAGCAGGCAAGTTTTCCCAGTCTTTACGCATCTTTTCCGTCATGTCTTCTGTAGGTTCTTTGGCTTGTTTGGGTGCTACAGGCATGGGTACGGCAGAAGCAGCATGTTCCTTGGTAGGGCCTTGACGACGCTTTTTTTCGGGTTTAATGGGTGCATGTGCATTGAATGGATCGGAGTCATATTGCCATGCGTTGGCAGCAGTTTTTAACATGTCGAAGCGTTTCCAGTAATCACGATGCTCTGGTGGCATGACACGATACAATGGCATGTCGGATTTAAATCGATGCAAAGCATAAGTAGCAGCTAAATGTTTAGCTTCAATGGAAGTAGGTAAAATAATGTCATCGGGCGGTGTGAATGCAACGGTTTGCATTTGTGCTGTTTTTTTATTTCGCATGGAAAGTGTGACAGTGCCTAGAAAACCGGATGATCGCTTCTTGATGTCAAATTCAGGTTTTTCCCAATTGTTCTTTTGACATTGCTCATGTAAAAGAGAGACAGGTGTTTTACCTGTCCAATCGCCAAAGATGGATCGTTGTACGGGGACAGTGTCATCGATGGGTTTGGTGCTAGTGGATGCATTGCCGTTTTTAACAATGCCTTTTCTTCCGACTGGCTTTTTGGCTGGTGCTGCTGGTGGCGGTGGTGGTGTAGCCTTACTTTTGTTTTTTTTACCAGACATTTATTATGTGTCAAATTTTTAAAAAAAAGGGGTAAAAAAAAAAGTTTTATTTTTTTGGTTGAGGGGTGACAAGCACCGCAGCGAAGAATGATTCATATCCCGATAGCTTTAACTCACTTATACCGCGAAAATGGGTAAATATTTGGGTATTTTTTATTACGCGTTGTTGCACTACATGTTTATTTGGTTCTACAGATCCGACATATCAAAAATAAGGGCTGATTAAATAAGCAATCCTGACGTAAACCAGTTTCCTCTTTTACTATAAATCAAATAGCCATCTTTTCCTTTTTAAAAATCTTTTTTTTTCTCTTTCTTTAACAATTATTCTAAACAGGTAAACTGATCTTGATTCATGTTATTATAAAAACAAAAAAATAAATTCACGCAAATTTAATGTTTTTTTTTCTATAATCTATATGCACACTCTATTCAGGATAGAATGGTGGGGATTGTAAGCGGGTCAATTGACCCTTGCCTATGAAAAGTACAAGAACAGCCTGATTCTACTCCTTCAAAGGTATAAAGAATGGCGTGACGAACATGATGATAATTGCATACATCTTAAATTTAACAGCATACAATGACAAGATATATACAGAAAATAAAAGTTGTGTGCACGCGAGTAAGTCTTGTGTTTTAAGGATTAACGTGATTTTGTCTTGCAGATACAAGGAGTGATGTATAAAAAAGTGCATTGGGAAAGATCGTAAACCAAAGACGAAGACTAAATTACTGAGACGAATTAATGCAAGAAACTTAGTTGAACCTGAGAGAAAAGGATCTTAATAAATTATTTATTATGAGCAACTCAAGCATTCGTGTCATGATTAGGAAAGTATCAGTTACTCTTCCAACTTGTTTTTTTTTATTTTTTTTATTTTTTTTGCTTTATGGTAAGCCTTTCTTCTTTATAACATACACAGTGATTCATGTAAGGTTTTATTATAGCACTACAAACCCGTCACAGTATATACAGTACGCCTTTTAAGGTATAGTGTTTGCTTCATATTGTGGATAGTCATCGTGCCAGTCTTGGTTTATATTACACTACAAGCTACGGTGCAACTGAAGGAAGCTTCTCTTGTATTCATTTTTTTTATGTCCTCGCTCCGCAACACGCTATGTCAACACTCAGGTTCTACTACCATCTCACTAATACAATCGAAGGGATATAATTGACAACATGGGTTAACATGGCAACCTAGGTAAGAGTTCATTTGTTTTGATAATATCGTTGTTATTTAGAAACGGACATAGCCGGGATTTATTATTTGCCATTTGTATTATTAAATCTATGTCGGCCTGTAATATTTGGATTGTAAATTGGCTCTCATATAAAATTTTAAAAGTGTTCATGGGTGAAGACTAAGGAAACCCTTGTTTACCTCTTCAATAAAATGATGTTATAAACCTGATTTGATAGACAACACATTATCTTTTTATAAACCCTTTACATAGTTCTTTTAAACCATACACTTGCGGGTTTAGCTTTATGCTAATTGCTTCCAGTGATCGAATAACACTCTTTTTATCACTTCATATAAATTTTTTCAAAAAAAAAAAAAAAAATCGTCATATACTGGTAAATACAAGAAAATCCATGCCTCGATGGTGTATAGTATAGGTAGAAAACGTGTTTACTCGTAAGCTATTGCTAATGTCTTCTACTAGCTCCAGATTATAAGCTTCTTTATCGCCATATATTACTGTAATCTTTGTAAAAAGTTGTCTGAAACTCCCTTTTTTTTTCGTTTTTTTTGTAAAAAGTCGACTTATCCCGAATCAAAAGGTGCTGATTAAAATTCAATATAATTATTTTCAAAAGTATCTATGGTATAATTTTGAAGTAAGGTTTATTAAGACATTTTTGCTACATCTTCAACTTATTCTGATTGCTTAAAGTCCCTTTGCTAAATGATATGTTCTTGCAAAAGAGACACCCTTTCCCTAACTGTTGCTGACAAATTCGATACGGATTTTTTCAAGTCATATTAGACATGAATCACGATTTAAAATATGCGGTTATCGGAAACCTTTTTTCGATTTACAAAACAGCTTTTTTTTTTTTGTAAAGAAAAGAAAACCAAAGAAAGAAAGGAAAGTGTGAGAAAGTACTTATATGATAAACAAGAACTAGTTTACGTCAGCACAAGATTATTTAAAATCAGATCGCTTTTTATAGACAACATCAATTAACCTGTATCAGATTGCTTAGTAACATGAGACTATGGTATTACCACAGACATAAACCGGGTAGCACTACACACTATGAGCTCAGGCTATTTTTACTTGGCTCAACTCTTAACCATAAATTCTTAAAAATGAAAAAGTACATATGTTATGGATGCCGTTTTACTTCAGACGCGGTCCTTTATTATTTATGTGTCTGAGTAAATATCGGAAACAAATATACGGCTATTGAATAAATATAGCTTTTAGAACCCCCTTTAATATATGATTTCTGTTGAGAGCTTTTAGGATATTAAATGTGCAAAAAGCTTTTTATCAATAATTTAAATAGAAAGAATTTATTTTATTTTTTTGCTTTGCCAAGACTAAGTTGGTTTGTGATTTCGTTATCACCCTAATATAGGCTCTGATGTACTTGTGCATTCCCCATGGCTCATCTTCTATCCCATTTTCAGCAACTTGGTTTCAGATTTATTGTTAAAAAATTATCCAATTTGAGGTTTATCCTTTTCATTGGTTTTTAATTTTAGTCCCGTCATCTTTTTTCGCCCCATTCAATGCACCATATTCAGGCACGTTTGGGCGTTCCATATTGTTTGCATTTCATCCATAGAGCAGCATCCTACATTTCTTCACCCCAAAATGCTATTTAGATTAAATGCCGGTGGAGTTGCGATATTGTATAAAATTTTCAAAGTGTTTTGATTGTCGACATCCCCAAGTGATACTAGCATTACACTATCATTTTGGTATCGCCCTTGTTGGCCCGATATACTGTTATGGAGGGAAACTAATGTACCGCCAACATACACCATAACTGAAAGACAGCCCTTTTTTTTTTCTTGTGTTATTTCCGTATCTCTTAAGAGTATTTTCACGTGATAGAATGAATTTGATATTAGGGCGTCATGATTAGCTACCAATCTCTAAATGTATCATTATATCACTTTTTTTATATTTGTTTTTGTATACTATTAGTCGTTTTGACATTTTTGATAGTTTCTACTGATAATTACGTCTGGTTCTCTTCCTTCCCCTCCCCCTTTTTCTGGCAATTCAGCTTTCTCGGGTTTTCGGTCTAAATCTGCGGCTACCCACAATGGAGTTTTCGGGTTGGGTTGAATTGTCTTCGGGGATAGAAAATAGAGAATAGACACACATACACACACACACACAAAATTGTATTCGAACGTTCCAGGTACACATCTGACCTATTCAATTGCGTGTGTGTGTGCTGTTGCACTACAGGTTTATTTGGTTATACAGAGATCTATACACACTAGTAAATCACATTGATCGCGAAAGGCCGGTCAATGTAATGCGGCTTTTTTTTTTTTTTTTTTTACCTAAGATTCTCGCAGATTTGCTTATATTGTCCGTGTACATTTTTCTTTTTGTCCTTCGATCATGATCGAATTTAATCTGCGATGGGTTGCTTGTGTTAGATTAGTTACTTTATATGGTGTTTATCTAGATTTACAAACAACGTAAGGTAGTTTTCTAAACAGAACAAAAAAAAACGTGCTATTATGGTGGGAAATATGGTAAGAAACATTTAATATCAATCGTGTGCAATTGTGTCATTTTTGCAACCCTACTTTTGGTACTAGACAGGTCACGAACTGATTTGTCATTTTATAAAAAAAATGTGTAAATAAGTACTATACTATACAAAGGGGCAGAAGGGGATGTACAGGTCGTATGAAAAAAAAAACCAATTCTAATTATAACGTTTGTTAGAGCTGTCACGGGAGTTTTTAATTGACGGAAAAGCAAGCTGGTCCCAAACTACAAGGATGCGTCCATCCAGATATGACGAAATAAATAAAAAAAAGAGAGTTTGTTGACACTAAATGCTAGACTAGGTTCATTTGATGAATAGGCCTTACTAAAAACATAAATGTGTACTGTTATCTAAAAAAACATGACAGATAGACGCATGATAGTGTTATAAAAAAGTTTACCCTTGATTAAGCCTAGAAGAGAAAGTAATGTTTCAATAAAATATCAACAAAAAAGCACATAATGTATTGCATACAGACATTGATTGATATGTCTATCTCTACAAATACATATACAACAACAATGTACATAAAATTGGGATAAATACTTTACCTACCATTTGTCATCTTAAAACTTTTTTTTTTCACTTCTAAGTACGCATTTCATCTAAAAAAGCAGGTAATTAGACGAAATTATTCTTTTTTTTTTAACAAACAAAAGCAAATGATCGATTTTCTTGGGGGTTTGCATCATTCTAAAAGCAGCTAATATGTTAAGGCTTCAATTCATACAATTATATTTATAAACATGAGATCAGAACGTCACTTTTGGGTCTTCTTGTTGTTCCTTACCGCATTTGATATCCCTTGTCCTTTGAATTATAATGGTAGTTTGTTTTTATTTTTTTACAGGATTACTTTGAGTAATTAGCTCGAAATTATTTGATAAATACTATAGATATCGTTCATCAGTACATCGCAACAGTAAATATTTACCCCTCGCATCTTTCACATCCTCGGGAATCGATACTTGCCGAGATAGTCCTCCCCCCACAGGGTCTGAATACTATCAGTTGGAATTAAACGATTACAGGATGTAAGGAAAATAAGCTTTTATTTTTTTTATTTTTTCTTTTTCATTCTTTTTTTTTTTTCGAAATCATATAAATATAACGCGTCTTTGTCTCTCCTTTCTTTTTTCTTATTTATATATAAAACTCTTTTTTTTTTTTTTTACCCTTATATTTTAATACTTAATTTATCATAATGGGCTCCTCCGCTGATGACACTTCTTTTTCTGTTTTTAAACAAGATGGAAGTCATCAATTCTACTGTCGTTGGTCTTTGGAAGAAGACATGTTACTATCAAAAGCCGTAGCAGATCATGGGCCTCACAAATGGACAACAGTCGCTCAATGTATTCCAGGACGCACTGCTGTTCAATGCTCCACCCGATGGTTTGGTGCACTCAAGTAATTTATCACTATTTTATTATTTTTTTTAAAAAAAAAAAAAAAAAAACTCATTTATTTATTTATATAAATAGTCCTAATGTACATAAAGGAAGATGGTCTAAACATGAAGATAAAGCACTTTCAGAAGCTGTCGAATATTATCAATTTATTACCAAGGATACTGCATTACCATGGAACAGAATTGCAGAAAACATTCCACATAGAACGGGTATCCAATGTCAAGCAAGGTGGACAGAAGCACTGGATCCAGCTGTGCGTAAGGGTCGATGGCTCTTAAGTGAAGATAAATTACTCGAGAAAGCAATCCAGAGATACGGTTGTTGTTGGATCAGAGTCGCTAGTATAATTCCAACACGTACGCAAAGACAATGCCGTACACGATGGAACCAAATTCATACACAGCATATGAAATCGGCATCGAATAAGCCAAATAAGATCTATTCTCCCCCTCCTCCTCCGCCGTTACCTCCTGTTAATGATCCTACACCACCACCACCATCATCAACAGCAGCATTGGACTTTTATTTGCCTACCGATGATAAAAGCATGGATGATTTACTGGCACAATATGCAATGTCTAGTAGGACATCTTCGTTATCTTCTTACTCGCCTCATCTGGAGAACAATACAGCTTACATGAACGATCCATTTAGAGTGGAAAGTACAAGTTGCTGGGGGATGCAAGATCCATTGGATCTGCAGGGATTTTTATCCACTAGCTCAAACAATAATTTGTTTCAGTCTAAAGAGTTTACTCTCGGCCACAATGGTGAAGATAACTTCGTGGATGGACTATTAACTGTACATGATTTCGAGTTCTTGTTAGATCTGTAATAATAATTACAAGTGTTTACACGACACTATTCTTTTTTGTTATTATTATTAACTGTATTATGCTGGACAATGAAGGAAGAAGAAAAAAAGACATATTTTAATAAAACCAAATGGTCATGATGATTTTCTGTTTGCCTTCTGTTGATTGCAAGATTGTGCATAAAAAAACATAAAAGATGTATGAATGTTTTGTCGGGTTGAAAAAAGAAAGGTGTTATGCATTGATGAAGCTAAAAGATTACAATCAGTTGATAAAAAAATCCTTAAAAGGGAACCTTTCTGATCATATGCATATGACTCCATCATCCAAAGTCATGCACTGGTTTCAGAACTATTGAGGTTTTGCATGAAAAAAGGTTTACCGTCTAGCTGGGACCCTTTTATTATAATTTTCCTTTTTTTAAACAAATCGAGGTAAACAATTGAAAGAGATAATAGGGCTTGTATCACTCAATTTCAAGGCAAATAATAAACAATGTTTTGCATCGGATAAATTTTCTTGGTGTTTATATACTTGGCTCAGCATGTACCTAAAAAAAAGGAATTAGATTAGTCTTTCCCAAAGAAAAACAAGGGAGCTCTCCCCTTTTTATTTTCATCAATTTTACCATGACTCAGTTTCATTCCAACCTAGCCCTTTTGTCGATCTTTCAAGTAATTGCTCAACCAATTCAAATTGGCGCATGCTTAAATACACGGAGGAAAGTGAAATATGAGTTGCTATGTGCTCAGGATCGATCGATAAAGCTCTTTTAAATGCATCTATGGCTCGGTCCCGATTTCCCTCGTGTAAGCTATTTTTACCAATCTGATGCCAAACATGAGCGTCAAGTCCGGACGTCAGTACATCCGCTTCCATAATGGCCTTGTGAGCGTCTTCAAAACGTTGCGCAAGAGCATAGGTTGCACTGGTCATGACCCAGATCTGAACAAGTAAAGTTTTCCAGCGGTCTTCAAACGCTTTGAGGTTGACATTGACTTGATTGGTGAGAGAAATGATGGAAGAGGATGGTATGGCGGATTTAACCGTATTGTTACTACTACTATTCTGACGACTCATTTCTTTTAATGATGACGAAGCAACCTCATCTTTGAGTTCTAATGAAACGAAGGAAAATTAGTCTGTATTCTAGCGAGTGATTCAGATTATCTAGTCTACCTTTTTTAGTGGTGGAGGCCGATGAGGATTCTGATCTTTTTATTCCAAGGAACGTACTCCTTTTACCCGTTGTAGACTTGATCTTCTCCTTTTTTTTATTGCTATTGATAGGGAAACTCATGAGAGGATCGTCCATCAGCTGTCTTGATAAATTAAAGGAACGTCGATGTTTCTTTCTTGATTTCGGCACAAAATCCTCCTCCTCTTCCTCCTCTTCGTCCTCCTGCTCTTCCTGTTCTTTGGTCTCTTCTACTACCTTATTTAACGTTGGTCTAGATTCATTGTGGTCTTCAAGCGCAAACCCAGAGTCCAAACTTGACACTTCTTCAAATAAGCTATGAACACTACTGTTGGCTCGAGACCGAGGTCGAGAACGCACTGTCTCATGCAACGAAGAAGGTTTTCTGAATACTGTTGCTGTCTTTTCTAGATGCATCTTTTTTGAGAGCTTGGCATACATGTCAAATAAATCAGGATACACTTTAATTACAGCTTCAGGCCCTTCCAATTCCTCTAGTATCACCGCTTGAGACATGCGTAATTTCATGTACGCTTCGGCACGGTCAAAGAAAACTTTGCCTTCTTCTGTATCCAATAAAATATTTTCCACAATATCCTCATTATCCTCATTATCCACCATGTTTAAATGATACGCAAGACCTGCTTGAATCAGTTGTAAGGACGTGGCCAGACTATGGTTATATTGTCGACTAGATTGAATTAATGCTAATAAGTGCCAACTGGGAATAAAATCACCGCGCAATTTAATTGAGCGTTTCAAGGCGCTGGTAGCCGAGACCAAATCACCTGTGATGGCCTGCTGTAATCCCAATTGATAGAATGCTTGCCATGAACGGGAGTCGAGCTCAGTAGCTCTTTTTAATAGCAACAGGGATTCTGAAAGATATTCCGACCTTTTCTCTTCATCTTGACCTAAAATTGCAATGCATGTTAAAATCAACAAGGTTTAAAAAAAAAATTATGTAAGCATTTTACATTGTGTGGCAAATACGCCATAAGCAGTGCCACCCAATCGTTTTGCTCTAGTCATTAATGATTTCCATTGTGATGCCTTCTTTTTTCTTAGCAAGTCGCATTCATTTAATATAGCCACGGCAAGATCCGTCAACATGGCTGCTTCTTGACCTTGCTGCATGTATAAATGTTGTGTAGCAGACAGCACCAACCGTACCACATCAAATTCCGTGTCGCTTTCACATGATCCAGTGGGAGGTTTCTTTTTTGTTGTAGGCTCACCTTCCCTTTCTATATCCGGAAAATTGAGTGATGCTGCAGAAAGTGATGATCCGAGATTAATGTCCAGGAGACGTGCCTGTAACGTATCTACAGAGAATTCGTGGTCAAAGAAATCAGGCAAACCCAGCAGCTCCAAATAATGCAATAAAGCTCGTTTAGCTTCATCCATTTGCTCCACACGGACCAGAGTATAAAAGATATGACGGGTGGTACACAAACTATTGAATGTGAATTTTCGTGTGCGAGTAAAATACTTCAAGGTACGTTGTATGTATTCGGGTGGACCCCAGCCGACAGTCTCATGAGCAGATACCAGCAAATTGCTCAGTTCAAGTGTGCGATGATTGAGGTCAATGGGATTGACTGTGATCAAAAGTGGGGCAAAAGTAGCCAATAAGTGTCGAAATTGTGTCATGAGTTGCATGATTTCATCCAATGCGGCCGCTGAACGTTCAAATAAAGTAGTTTCGCCCGTGTCGGAAAAGACGGAACGAGTAGGCGACATGATGGGGCTGGCAACATATTCGTCTTGTGGTGTAGCAGGTACATACACACCCTTTTGATAGGCTCTTGTCAGGTATCGAATGTAATGTCGAAAGATGACCCATCGTTTATAAATACGCCAATCAGATGGCCATACGGTGCAGCAGTAATTTAAATAGGTACGCATCAGCTTTAATGTTTGTTTGACAGGACCTCTATAAGAAAAAATAAGGGTTTTTTTTAGTGCCCGTTTGCTGTATATATATAAAAAAAAACTGATGATGATTACTTTTTACGTAATTGTAATAGAACAGAACGGTAAATACAATCCTCTAACCAATACGACAATGCTTTATTCTCTTCATCTGGGTGTTTCTCTGCCACTTCCAAAGCAGCTAAATAGGAATCCAAGGCATCCACATCATTTTCTTGCGATTCATAGCAGATACCTTTTAAAACTCTTGCTTGCACTAACAAGACAAGCCCATAACCTGATTCGACATCCTGCGTTCTCAGGGCTAATTGTTGTAACCATTCTAATGTTTTATCATAACGCTTTGTTTCAAAATAAATTCTTGCCAAGATGATTTTTGAGAACTGTGCTTTTTTTCATGAGTGGAGTTTATTTTACAAAGCATGTGTGTATTACCTGAGCTTGCCAATCATCAGGTGTTTCTAACTCGCCTGATTTGATTTGTCGTTGAATTACGTCTAGTAAGCGAACTAAAATCAATTGTACCTCTGCAGCCTCGAGGTGAACGGGAATGACTACATTGCTGGGATCATCAAACTGATGAATGGCGTCGGATGTCTCGAGCGAAGGTTTTTTAAAAGAGATAGAGTTGACGGTGGTTAAATTCGTAGAGCTGGTTACATTGCTGTTTAATTGTCTTGTAACTCGTTTTTGTTTATTGTTTGTGTTCGTGGATAGATCCACCTGGGATGGATTGGGTGAAGTAGGTGTAGATGGCATAGTTTCTTGGCCTTTCTCTTGACGTGCCTGCCGTAACAAGAGAATGAACTCGGCTTCCATTTTGGCCGTGAATTCGAGGACTTGCGATACGTTAGTTTTTTATGTAGTCAATTGGAGACAAATAGTGTGTACCTGATTCATAAGGATGATACTTTTTGTATCGTCTGGTTAATTCGGGTATGTCATTGTATCGTTCGTTACAACGAGCTATTTCGAGGTCCAGAAAGGTTTGTATGGCCTTTGGACTACTCATAAGAAAAAAAAAGGAATGTATAAGAGAAAGAGATGATAATTCACTAAAATGGAGATCTGCCACTTTCAAATGGAAACTATTGTGTGTGGGATATTTTTTTATTTATTTTTTATAAAAAAACACGTGTCATTTATAAGAAGAGGGTTTAAACAAACCTCTCTCAATTTGTTGGTGTGTATATGTTTTATATAAAAAAGGGGTTTTTTTTTTTAGGGTTTTTGTTTTTAATGTATTCTTAATATACAGCATTTTGGAGGGGGGATTTTAGAGGAAATTATTTAACTACGCTTCTTCAAGTTGGCAGATAACCATTCTAAACCTTCATAAAGACCATCACCTAGAAGTAAAAAGAAAAAGGTGTTAAAAAAGATACAGAGCGGAAAATGAAAAACTAATAAATTCCTTACCACTTGTAGCACAGGCAGTTTGGATGTACCAATGTCTGTTACGAAGAGAATGGAGACCGAGTTTATCAGTGATCTCAGCAGCGTTCATGGCGTTGGGTAAATCTTGCTTGTTAGCAAATACGAGTAAGAGAGCATCGCGAAGTTCATCTTCGTTCAACATACGTTGAAGTTCATCACGAGCTTCTGAGATACGATCACGATCATTAGAGTCAACCACGAAAATGATGCCTTGAGTGTTTTGGAAGTCTAATAGGAAGAGAGAGGTGAGCACGCATGCTATACAAACACAACACAAACAAAATACTTACAATGTCTCCAAAGAGGACGAATCTTGTCTTGTCCTCCAACATCCCAAACAGTGAAAGAAATGTTCTTGTATTCAACGGTCTCAACATTGAAACCTAAAATAAAGCCCAGATGAATACATGTCGTTTACAGATGATGATGAAAAAATACTTTACCAATTGTAGGAATAGTTGTCACAATCTCACCCAACTTGAGCTTATACAAGATGGTAGTCTTACCGGCGGCATCAAGACCAACCATGAGAATACGCATCTCTCTCTTACCAAAGAGCTCTGAGAAAATTGAAGAAAAACTAATGCCCATCTTTTATGTATATATTATTTATTTATCTTTTTAGTATAAAAGGGAAAAAAAAGAGAGGGTAAGGAACGCACTTGTTTATATCTTGGCTGCCCCGCCTGCTAAAAAATTTATTTTTAATTATAGGTCCGTTTTAACCAATCAATAGCAGGTACATGGGATGTGACTAGAACGACCCAAAAAAAACATTTTTTGTGCTTTACTACCACTATCACTACTATGGGATACACGTAAAGTAATTTGCTTCGTCCAGCACTCTATTTTAGAAAAAAAAAATTAAGCCCATTTATTAATAGAACGGCATCCCATGACCAAGTGTGTGTACCAGAAACACTATTGAAAAAGAGAAGAACTACGGAAAAGACAGATGCAGAGAAACAATTACAAAAGAGCCAATGCCAAAAAGAACAAAAGAATGTACGAAAGATAATCTTTAAAAAGGCCGATGACTATGTGAAAGAATACCGACAAAAGGAAAACGACGAAATTCGACTAAAGAGACAAGCCAAGAGTGGAGGCAATTACTACGTCCCAGCACAACCTAAATTATTATTTGTGATTCGTATCCAAGGTATCAACGATATTCATCCCAAAGTACGCAAAGTATTACAGCTGTTCCGATTATTGCAGATCAATAATGGTGTGTTTGTACGCATTAATAAAGCGACACTTGCTATGCTTCAAATCATTGAACCGTACGTCACCTACGGTCCACCTAATTTAAAGACAGTGCGAGAATTGATCTATAAACGTGGATATCTGAAATGCAATGGACAACGACTTCCTATAACAGATAATCAAATAATTGCAGAAAACCTAGGTCAATTTGGCATCATTTGCATCGAGGATATCATTCATGAAATATTCACATTGGGTGATCATTTCAAACAAGTCAATAATTTTTTATGGCCTTTTAAATTAAGTAACCCAAACGGTCATAAGAAAGTCTCTTGGAAACCTCGTAAATTTATCCATTATGTGGAAGGCGGTGATGCTGGTGATCGTGAATTCGATATTAACAAATTAATTCAGTCCATGAATTAACTCTCCTTTGTACAATAAACCCCCCAATCATCTTGCCCCCTTTCTCCCTTTTTTAAAAAATGTTGTCAGCTAAATCGAGAATGTGACTGCTTTTACAGTGTCTGAATGATGTTTTTTTTTCTGTTGTTGTTGTTGCTGTTGTTGTTACTCAAGTGCGCGCGCAGTATAACGATAAAGATGGAGTTGTTAAAGTCAATTCTTACCGACAAGACCCGTTTTGTACAATATGCACACCAAAAGTTTTCGAGAATTCTAGAGTTAGAAAAGGAACGGTCAGTCCTAGATGCTCATCAGTTTGAAAAAGGGAGACGGAATGAAGCTTATAACCGATATTCGAATATCATCCCCTATGACAATAATTGCATTAAATTAACGGATAAAAGACTAGGCAATAGAGAATACATTAATGCAAGTTGGATTTTAGGACCATATGATATCCCTAAATGTTATATTGCTACTCAGGGTCCAATTGGGTCCACGTTGGTTGATTTCTGGAGGCTGGTGGTAGAAAAACAAGTGCCTGTGATTGTCTGTTTAACACCAGAAATTGAAAATAGAATTGAAAAGTGTGCAAGATATTGGCCATTAGGAGATGAAATTAAAACATTAAATGATGGAGATATCACATTAAAAGTATCAAATATCAAGACAGAAAGAAAAGACAATGAATCAAACTGCATCGTCAGAACCATTCTGGTGCAATTTTATCAGAAAGAAAACAATGAATTGATTGAAGAAAAGAGGGTTACACAGTTACATTTCTTGGGCTGGCCTGATCACGGTGTCCCTAATGATACCAGACACGTTATTGGCCTCATTAAATTAACAAGGCTTTTTCAAGAAGATTCGAAACCAGTTTTGGTTCATTGTAGCGCTGGTTGTGGAAGGACAGGTACATTTTGTGTGATTGATTCAGCCGAATATTTACTTAAATCCAACCCAACTTTAATGATTGATCCTGTCTTTCTATTGACTGACACATTTCGTAAACAACGCACAACAATGGTTCAGGCTCAAGCACAGTATAATTTTTGTTACAAGGCTTTAAAAGACTTTATGGATGGAGAAGAATGATGATGATAAAGAAGGGGATACACTTATTTTTTTAAAAAAAGAATAAAACCCGCTTTTCCCCATACATTTATCTTTATAGGAGTCTACAATGAAAAGAGTAACGTGGGCACCCCTATCATTTTATTATATTTTCTAAAGCCTACACACATACACAAATACACACGCGGGACCCCTATTATTATCATTATTATTATTATTATTGTTTCTGTCTTTGTCTCTTTTGTACCACTCTGGATGTTTCCCTTTATTTCTGATTCGATCGATTATATAATAGGGAATGCAGATCTAGCGTGTCCTTTATAAGTGTGTTTAAATGTTGTCATTTCTTTGTGATATATATATATAAAAATAATATAAATCTAAGGAGCACATTCCATATAAACTCTCTTTCCCGCAACTCTAGTAATAATCGTGTGTGTCTATCTGTCAATCTCCTTTATTAAAAAATAAAAAAAAAAAAAAAATGTATATATATATAACATGTCGGATTATTTCCATTCTTTTTTTTTTTCTTTTATTATTTTAATATATCATTTCAACATTTAATATGTCAGCTGAAGACTTCAATACATCTATTCCAGTATCAAGATACTTGACACATTATCAATTCCATCCATCATTTTTATCCAAATACATCATCGGAGAAGAGTTAGGATCTGGCGGATATGGATTTGTGATTTCAGCTCGTGAAAAAGCAACTGGCATTGAAAGAGCCGTTAAATTTATTTTTAAAAACAAGATTCCTGCCCATAGTTGGGTTAAAGATAGAGAACTTGGAGTAATTCCAATGGAAATTTACATTTTGAAAAATGTTTCCCATCCAAGTGTCATTAGCTATATCGATTCTTATGCCGATGATCATTTCTGTTATTTAGTCATGGAATTACATGGCACTCAATGGTCTTCTGCCATTAATAATTTTGAAGCTTCCACAAGATCTCCTGCTTTGTCTGAATCTTCTTCATTTGGTGGTAGCACAAGCTCATACTGCTCTATTTTGGACTCCCCCATCGATGAATACCCCGCAGCCAAAGGTGAATTCTTTGAGCAAGAACATGTCATCAAGAGACGTACCTCTTGTGATTTATTCGAATGCATTGAACGTCATAATAACTTTGAGGAACCACTTGCTAAAATGATCTTTAAACAAATTGCTTCTTGTGTCGCTCATCTGGACTTAATTGGTGTATGTCATCGTGATATTAAAGATGAAAATATTGTAATTGATGATCAATTTCAGGTACAAAACCATAAATTATTACATTTTGCTCTCTTAGTCAAATACTAAATTCCTTTTTATTTATAGGTCAAACTAATCGATTTTGGTTCTGCTGTATTATTGCCTCGTCATTTTGGTGATAAGAAAAACTATTTATTCAAGCAATTCTATGGCACTGTTAACTTTGCTTCACCTGAAATCTTGATGGGAAGACCTTATAAGGCCGAACCCGCTGAAGTATGGTCTCTTGGTGTCTTACTCTACACCATCTTATTTGGCGAAGTTCCTTTCCACGATCAACATATGGCTATCAATGGTCATTTCGCTCAACCCAAAATTAATATCTCCTCTAATTGCTATTCTCTTATTTCTTGGATGTTGAACCGTTCACCAGAAAACAGACCTACCATTCATCAAATATTATTACATCCTTGGTTTGTTGACTTTTAAATTATGCACCCATCCTCATCTCAACCCCCCATATCTTACTGAACCAACACATTTTGCATGACTTTTTTTTTCTCCTCTATTTCTCAACCTATTTATTTTACACACTATATTATTCACTCTTAAGCAACAACAGCCCCCCCAAAATTACATACCACAACATTTTATTTATTCTTTATAATCTTTCTTATTATGCAAAAATTAATAACTCCCACAAAAAAAATTAATCATTATACAAACTACACATCCCATCTATGCTTCTCCCCCCCCCATCAACTCCCCCTTTTTAATACCCTCTTAATTGTAATTATCTTTTTTTTTTTTTCCCTTTTTTACTATGTACATAAAAACCAACCACACAAACCAAAAAAAAAAAAAATCATATTTTATCGAGTCACATTTATAAGCAAAACTCTGAAAGTTTTGAATCTCCGTTTACATTAAATTTTGACAGGGTTCCCTTTTTCCCTTTCCTTTTCTTTTTTTTTTTTTCATCATTTTTCGTAACCATGTCTACCGTTGTCGAAGGAAAGGATACTGTCAGATTTGTTGACGAGGAACAAATCGAACAAGCTGCTGCTGCTTCTGCTGCTTCTGAAGAAACGGCTAAGCCCGCTGTTGTGGAAGAAGAAGAACCAGCTTCTGCTTTCAACCCAGAAACCGGTGAAATCAATTGGGATTGTCCTTGTAAGTTTTTTTTTTTTTTTTTTTTTTTTGTTTGGCAGATATTCATACCTAAGGGAGAGAGAGCTCATATATGTTTTTGGGAATTTAGGTTTAGGAGGTATGGCACAGGGTCCTTGTGGAGAACAATTCAAGGCTGCTTTCAGCTGTTTTGTCTTTTCTGAAGCTGAACCTAAGGGATTGGATTGTGTTGATAAATTTAAGGGTATGCAAGACTGTTTCCGTCTTCATCCTGATGTATATGGTGATGAGATTGATGATGATGAGGAGGAGGAGGTAAAGGCTGAGGAAAAATCTACCGTTGAACCTACTGCCGAAGAATCTACTTCCACCACCAACAATGTCGAAGAAACCGTCACCGCTTCTTCTGCCAATGAAGAATCTTCATTTTCTTCTTGGGTTTCATCATGGTTTTAATTTTGTTTATCGCCCCCATCCATCCTATTAATAATCATAGACTCTTTCTACTACGCTTGTACAACAATAAAAAAATATCCCCCCTCATTCAGCATCATCTTTCACTGCCGACAACCCCGAAAAAAAAAATTACGCGAAAAAAAAAAAAAAAGATGCATTACGTTACACGAAAAAAGAAAGTTTGATGGGACAGAAACCCACGAGCCTCCACGCAGCTGTGGAAAATAAACGTGTGCATATAATCAATCAAGAGAGAGGACTTCTTAATTTATCTCTGTGCATAAAATAAGGAATAAGGAAATTTTGGGTTGATAGTATAATATCCCTTCCCCTCCTAATTTATCAATGTTATGTAAACATACCCTTAAAAAAATAGTAACCATCAAACCGCACATTATGTCAAAATATGAGTATAAAAAGTAACCCATCCCATTGTGCCCTTTGTTTAAGTAAAAACAAATGGAATCGTTATACAAGGCTCTCAACAAAATATTTGGTCACGTTGAAGAAGAAGCACCACCTCAACCCGTCAACACTCGTTTACAAAATCGTAGTAATGAAATGGCCGCTATCCATAGCTCTGAGTTAGTCACCTACCCTTTGTTTAATAATTTTGATGATCTGGATAACTTCTTACGTCTTCAATTCAACACTGGTGCTCTTGCTCCTGGTGGGATTTTAAGAGACATCGGAAGAGCCAAAGAGCATAACGGGCTCATCACACTCGAAACCAAAATCGCACAATGCGAAGCACAAGCCTCCAAAAAAGAAGCCGATGCGTCTTGGCTTGAAAGAGAAGCTGTCAAAAAAGAGATCAAATTCAAAAGTTACAGATTACAAGCTTCATCGCATCCAGATATTGTAGCTGAAACCAGTTTGCTCATGACCGAAATCAACAATTTAAAAGCAGAAGCCAGGCTCGCTCGTGATGAGGCTCAGAATATCAGAGATCTTACCCGTTACGATGTAGAAGATTACTTTGCTGAAAAATATAGACGAGAACTTACGGTTAATAATGATTTTGATAAGACAGCTACAACGGTTTCTAAAGATGCGGAGCTTACCGTTGCGTATGAAGAAGATGGCGAAACATATTATATCATCTAGTCTAATCTGTTTCTGTTCTTCTTCTTATATCTAGTTATCTGCCTTTGAAGACGCTCTAAGTTTTTTTTTTTCTTAAACATCTCATGCTGGCAGATTTTGTCATTGCCAGTTATACGCACGTACTAGTAAAATGTAGACAATAAATAAAATGGCATTCGCCAAAATAATCATATGCTCCTTTGTACCTATAATATGACATACTTGTATCAATACATATATCCCCTTACATTGTGTCATATTGTTGACATACCATCCTTGGAAGAAAGAACTGTTTAACTTCATATACCATTTTTCTCTCTTCATGCAACACTGTATAAACATCCTTTGTGTTGCCATTTATGCTTCAAACATATATAAATATATATTGATGGTAGACCATTGATCACTAAATCATATAATGAAACCTATTTTGAATAAATAGCAACACGTTAATTGTGAAGTCCATATTATTGTCTCATGGCTCTCTTGGCTTTTTTACTTTACATTCTTAAATATCGCCATCATGTCGTTCATAAGAAGAACCAGTAATGGCTCAACACAGTCCCGAAAAAGTGGTTGTAAGCTTTGGAGACAGCTTAAACAAGTATTCAGACGGTTCAAGCTGCAAAGATCTAAAAATGCTGTTCATGCTGAATTTAGACGTCAAGAGAGTCAAAGAGCTGCTCATGCTAGACGGGTAGATATCATGCGGGCTTGTATGGAAGAATATTGCGCAAAATATCAAAACCAGGGCTCCACTCGTCATCCTGATGACGTGCTAGAACGAGTGAATCTTCATGTTCGCAATAGAAGACCTGATAGTGAAGATACTGTATATTTTACAGACGAGGATGTAACGCCTGAATTGAATCAAAACCCAGTGAAAGCGAGAGGTACAGAGCCATTCATAATAAAAACAAGAAGAAATCCCAGTGACTCTCAAAGTGCTCAGTCTCCTCCAAATAGAATTGACACACCTGATAGCCTTGCAAATCTTGACCAAGATACAGACCTTCCTAACCAAAGAAAAAACAGCAAGACTTTGGTCGAAGATCCAACCACAAAGGAGGTCACTGATATGATTGATGAACTTATTCTGGTCGTAGAAGGGTCTGAAAAGCAATTGGTCGAGGATCCAGTTACAGATTTTGTAGCTGTTCATAAAGCAAGCCATATCAGATCATCTTTTGAAAGAAAAGGAGGTACCATGTCTGACCCATAAGCTCTCAGACTGTTCTTTGTAAATATCATTTCATAAAAACCTACAATCATCAAACGTGTCCAAAGCATTTTCTTTTCGCAATTAGGCTGATTTACAACTTTTTTTTTTCCCCCACTTGAATAAAACATTTTTCTGTCCAAACTTACAATCACAGTTTATGGTGACATGCACTTTGTTTTCAAATATCAAAGAGACGATACACAACAGTTGGATGTGTTGAGTATAATTAATAGCCGATATAACAATGTCCGTTGTCACAATAGCAGACATAAATTCCAATACATGTTATGGTTCCATTATACTTCATTTTTCATATAGTCTCATGATGCAATAATAAGCCCAATCGGTCATTTGATTGATAGTAGTTTTCATTATTGATTGGTTTTTTTAAGAAAGAGACCCCATACTTGTATATATATACTTAACTCAAAGTTAAATTCTATCATATTTCAATAAGAAACTTCTACTTTGAATTTCACTAAAAGCAATAATGGAGTACTACTTGTCAAAAGTGGATGTAAGCAAGCTTACCGCTGAGGAAGCAAACAGCTACATGTTTAGACTTAAGCGATTCTTCAGACCACCTGCTTTTCTTGTAGATACCGAGCCTATTTATTCAGAGGAGGGAGAAGGGACATCATCTCAACAAGAAGAAACAACAGGCGAAGAAGGTCAAAATTCGGAGGAACAACAAGAGGGGGTAGCCTTGAAGGACCAAGAACCAGATAAAAATCAGGTTTTAGACGAAACAACACCCTTACGAGGTACGGAAGCTCAGAAGGATGAGAAATTCGATATTCATAAAGAAATTATGGATGCTTATAACTATGCATGGGCTCCATTTTCATTCCATTAATTTGCGTGTTGTTCTACTCGAGATAGTCAACTTTTATATATATATATATATGTAATTCAAAATAAACAACAATGCTTTTTTCTTTCAATGTCAAGTTTTAGTTTGATCTGTGTACAATATGTCAACGTATAGCGATGTTCAAAGGAATCGTAGCAATTCGGGAAATATGTGACTAACTTCATTTGGAGAATAATAAAATAAATTTTTTGGAAATAGACAGGACTGGCTTTGGGTGTGAATTCTCCAACTCGCGTGACCATGAAAAAAAAAAATTAATTTAATTTTTTACAACCCCAGTTAACAACTATAAAAGAAGAAAAAGTTTTTTCAAGCAGACAGATTTCTTCTTTACTTAGCAACACTTTATTAAATCAATTATAGAAAAGGTAAATACAACTCCAAACAATTTCTATTGTTTCTTTTTGGGAAAAACACAACGTCCTTTCTGTTTCTTTTATGTTTAAGGTGCAAATCTTAAAAATAAAGGAGAGAGTTGGATTGTTGCAAATGATGATTAGTACCGCTATTGGCATAGTTCAACTGAATCTAGGTCTACTAGCCTTAATATATGTTGACAATACATTCTTTCGCCCCTGTCTGATTTTGTTTTTTCATGAAAAGAAACATAAAAATTACATTATCATCTTGATACATTTTTATTAATAATTTTTTCTTCTTTACAGATCTCTACTCGTGTTTATTCATTGAATGGCTCTTTTCTATAATTTTTTTAAATAAATATCTTTGTAAAATCATAAATATGCTGTCTTTTCTATTACTGTCATTTTTTTAAAAAAATTCTTATTGGGAATGTCTTCTAATACGCGAACTTGATGTTCGAGACTTACAGGGGTGGCTTGCGCGCGGGGGTTTTATTCCGTGCCAGAAAGTAAACTAGTCGGTTATTTTTATTAGACTATTTTCATCAGGGAGTTCGGACTATCATAACAGATCACACCTCTTTTGTCCTGAACTAAAACCCTAATCTTTTGCACCCGAATATTCCTATGGAAACACGAGATTTCAATTATCTGGATGTAAACATGTTTAACGCGCTCCCCTTTCATTTGAATACGATATTCCCTTATTATTTTACGATTTGAAGCAATTCATGCAATACACATCATCTTGGTTTGCCAACTCTCTCATAGCATTTACTCCTTACATTATTCGAAAAACCTAGTTGGCTACACAATCTATAGCGTAGTACACGTTACTCTAATTACTATGCATTAATCATTGACAACTTAAAAAGTGACATTCACCTATTTAATGTCTGTATCTATCATACTTGGCAGAACACGAGACATATCCATCATCACGATTTGTTATTCATCCTATGTTTGCATTTTATCATGTATATTTAGTTATTGTGTCGTTTTTCTAACCTCAAAATTTCGTGTCGATTGCCTTGCATGGCTGAACCTTTCTTTCATACATGTATTAATCAATATGAAATGCCTTTTGAGTACTACATACGCTTTATACCACTGTACCTTTTACTGTATGTGCAGACATAAAAAACCGACTGGTTGATTGTGACTGGCTTAAGTTTAACCCCCTCAAATTTTGAATTTTTTTTCCCTCTACTTGATACCCCTACCGGCCTTTTTTTTTTTTTTTTTTTTTTGTAAATTGTTTGACACCTCTACGAAAATGAACGCACTCAAGACTGCCGCCTCTAGATTATCAGCAAAGGCTCTTCGACCATGCCTCAACAGTCAACGTAAACATAAATACTATTTGGACATGGTCAAAGTAACGCATTGCTAACCCTCCCACCGCCCTTTATTCTTCTTTCTTTTTTTATATATATGTAAATGTAGTTCAATACACCACTGCAGCAGCTGTTACAAAGACACCCAAGGTCAATGTCATGGAAGCCATTACACAACAACAAATTGAAAAGTCTAATACGGATGGACGTCGTGAATTATTCTCAAAAACCAACCAACAAGGTGTAAAGCCTGGATCCATTGTTTTAGTGGAAACCATGAATGGACCTGGCGAAACCACCTCTTCTACATTTATGGGTGTCTGTATTGCTATTCGTAGAAAGGGTATTGATACCAACTTCACTCTTCGTAATATCGTGATGCGTATCGGTGTTGAACAAAGATATTCTCTCTACTCACCATTGTTAAAGAGCATCAAGGTGATGCAAAAGCCCAACGAAATTAAGTTCAGAAGAGCCAAGTTGTGGTATTTGAGAGATCAACCCGGAAAGGCTTTCCAACCTCTCCAAGCATTGTGGAAACAAGAACAATTGGAAAAGTCCAAGAAATAAATTTTTCATATTGTATAGAATAATAAAAGATATATATTTATAACCTTTATCCCTTTCTCTTTTTTTTTTAGTTTAATGGGATGGAAGGGAAATAATGCACTTGGGAAAGACCTACACCGCCCTTAATCGTTAATAAATTTTGGATGGGTAAATCATCTCTTAATTTTGTAAAAGCGGGTAATTCTCCTTGTGTCCATTCATCATACATGCAGGTAAACAGGACCTCACCAGCGTCTTGATCATCATCAAATCTAAAATTCCATTTCACTGTGCTAGCCTGGGTATTGGAATAGGTAGTAATCGCATGCATCGTTCCATTCTGATCCGCCTTGATCTCATGCTCATTCACAAGCACACTTAAGCCCTTAATATTCTGGTTACTGAACTTGAATTGACACAATAAGCTATTTTGCACTTTGGTAGCGATATCCACACGACACACACCATCAAAGCAGATCGGGGGAGTAACAATCACTTCCGCTTCCTCTTCTGGGGTTCGACCATACACTGGACTTAACGCCGTACGATACGTACAACGCGTTTGATAGATCAAATATGGACTACATTCCATGCTTTCATACTCTTCCTTGGGTAACACCTGTTTTAACGTCTTTTGAAGAACACCAAAAGATGATCCAGTAATAAGTGCTACAGTGGATAGGGCTTCTGTGGCATTATATTCTTGGTTGAAAACAATACGGTTGGGTGAGATATCCCCATTGAAAGGACTCACAACAATACATATCAAGAACAAAACAATGAAAATAGCAGTCGTCCAAAGTGCCATCTTTTTCAATTCTCCAGCTGCGTGTACCCAAGGTAACAAATGAAGAATGATCAACACAATAGGCACAGAAACTAAAAAGTAGACTGAAAAAAAGTGGGAGGGGGGGGGGAACGAATGAGTAAATGTGTATCACTACCCAAACTGAGATGGATAATAACTTACTAGCAGATTCGGGAGTACCATCAGCAGTGGTATGACGCATCGAATCCATTGAAAGAAGCATAAACTCGGTCATCAAAGTAACAGGTAACAAGACCTGAACGACGGAAGCAAGGAAACAAAACTTAGTTCTGGGATGACTTGTCTCTGAATCTGTTTCGATTGAAGGGGACGATGTAGTCACCAAAAGAACAGTTGCCAAAGTGCTGCTGATAAAGAAATAAATAGCAAAATAAATAGCTGCAATCTTTTGAGACCCCAAATAAGTAGCAAAAGCAAGCAAGATCCACCAGAAACTCGTCAAACCGTAAAATCCAACCTGGATATTTGAAAGATTGATTCTACTCACGTTGGACAATCGAACAAGCGCAAGTTGGGAAGCAACCAAACCTAAAAATGCAGCTACAGTTAAATAAACAGCAACGGATTTAATACTTCCATAAGTAGCCGATGGATTAATCAGTAACATAATCCAGGCAGCAAAGGAGACAAACAGAACCATAAATGCTAAAGCAGTAATTGTAGCAATCAAACCTTGCGCAGTGAGTGCTATATTGCGCTTTAAGGAACTGAGCTTTTCACCCACATCTGTGGTTTCAGTACCAGAATTAGAGAACCAAGACCAAGTAAACAAGGCAAGAGGAACAAATATTAAGGACAAGATATTGATCAATTGGCAGGTAAAGAAACTATAGACCAACATGACACGACCCAGAATATCATAATAAATGATGGGTTCCGGAGCTCCTGCTTCTTGTAACATGGTTTCACTAGAATCAATACTGAGCACAGAACCTAAAGCCATTTGACCCATATGCTGAAGCGATTGTGGGTTTGTATGAGCTAAATCATCTCTTTGTGTATGATAATGAGATCTAGGATAGTAAAAAGAAATATCCAGACCGGGTACACCGTGTTTTGAGAATACAGTATAATCGGTATCACTCTTTAAAAGCTTTGCTTGTAATAAATCATTTCCCAGAGGAGATGCATGAAACAAGTGGGTGCCCGATGAAGCTAACCCTTTTACGGCAGCTAACGTATTACTTCGAAACAACAATGCACGGCCACCAGCACCCGTACCTTCCAAATTAACATACAACTTGATGGAGGGGAACCATGGATGGTTTACAAACGCATCTGCTCCAATCAGTCCGCCTTCTTCAAAATTATTGAACAAGAAGATGACGGTGTGCTTTGGTGGATGTTGTACAAAATACCGGAGTAATTCAATCGCAACGGCTGTTCCCATACCATTATCTGTGACGCCATTACTAGTAGATACGCTATCTTTTGTATGAACAAGGATGAGAGATTAGTAATGATAAAACTCTGTTATATATATTTTAAAGCATACCATAATGTGCATTCACCATAAAGGCTTCATCTGTGTTGTTTGATCTTCCTACCAGACGAATAATCACGTTTCTCGATTCAACCAACCAATATTCCTCTTTTAAAGTACAACGAGTTTATGTAAGTTTTCAGCAAGGCTTCTTTTTATAAACACTATAAGTTACCTGTGCTGAATTTGTTTCTCTTTGAGACAAGGTCTGTAGGGTCGTCAGCAATAATTTCCATATGAATACCATTTTGTGTAGCTTCTTGTTTAAAGCCTTGAGCTAATTCGACAATCCAGTCCTTAATGTAGCCATTCTCTCTTTGGTTTGCAGAATGAGGAGCTGTAAAACGCGAAAGGTATTCATTGTAGCAATGAATGCCGGGAAAGTCGTTTAATTCGCGAGCTTCCGTATCGGATAATGGTGTCGGTAAGGTATTTCTGATACTAGCAACAGATAAGACCAACAAGAGAATAAAGCCAACGACACGGACAAAGGTGAAGTTAGTAGAAGGTTTTTTGACAGGTGTCTCTATTAGTCTTGATAATAGAGGAGTTTCCTCATTGGTTTGGGAATTCATATTTATCAAAAAAGTAAAGATAAAAAGAGATCAAGCGTGAGATTTTGAGGGAAATTATAATTTTTAATTTTAAAACTCCCAAGTGATTCATGCTTGTTGATGTCAAAATGCTGACTAGTTAAGCACACGTGTATTTAATAGAAGGGGAGAAATTGCCTTTTCTTTTCTTTTTTTCTTCTTCTTCTCTCTCTCTTTTTATTTTTATATTAATATCAATGACATTACATTACATTATAGCTTTTTTGATCTTTTTGAAATTAATTGTGAGCTATTTGAAGAGGAATACACAACCACCCACCAATGACGAGCACGAAAAAAAGGAAATTGACCAGAGGAAAGCCAGAGACAGTGAAAGCAAAACTAGAACAGTGAATTATTTATCAATATAGGTTACATCTAACACTCATACGCCAGTCATTTGACTATACCCCCCATCTTTTATATATATATATAGTGCTTTGTTTATTTAGCATGTGAAATAATTAGCTATTTTATGCGCTTATTTGATAATCATTTGTAAAATATTCCTTTTCATGATCTTGGATAAACCTAAAATAAAGAAACGTTTGACCCCATATATATATATATTTGTAGTTTACTTGTTTTTTACCTTAAAAGATCTTCAAACTTTTCCTTTAATTCTGTTGATGTATCTGCGTCTATATTTGTTTGGCTGACTAGAATTGGAATTTCCACTGCAGTTAAATAATGTTAGCTTTTAAATCTAATCATGCTCGACTCAATCATATTACCAAACAATCGTAGTAAGTGCTCTATACCGTAGGTGCTACTAGGTTCTTTGTCAACACATACTTCATCATATTGTTTACGCTCCATTCGATATAATAGTGATGTGCTTAATAATTTATTGAAATATAATTGGATTCCTTGTATAAACTCATCCAGCATTTCATCCTTTCTGTATACATGATATTAGTCCTGACTTGCCACACAAACCTTCCCCCTTTTTTTTAAAAAAAAAATTCAATCTTACGAGTGATATTGGTCTTTAAAGCTGTCTAATATATGATCTACGGTGACTTCACGTGGAAGGTTCAAAAGCTAACAAAAAAAAAAAAAAACTTAGTTGCTGTCCACTCATCAATAGATGCTATCTCTACCTGTCTATTTTTCGTAACGTTTTCCCAATCGTCCACGAGCAAACCTTTTAATGTGTCTGGTATGATTAATTTAAACTCTGGTTTTTTAGTCTCTTCTTCCTATTTAAAAAGTTCATTAATATCCAATCTAATTTGCACAGCCACAGCTTACTAGTCTTGCTTTATCTATACTTGAATCGCGATGTCTTTTTCTACTTCTTGATTCTGTATCGTGTATTAATGCTACATTAGCCGCTGTAGATGAGGCACGGGAAGGTTTTCTTTTGGAATTCATTTCTTTTAATTGTCGTTGTTTTTGTAAATTGTCATCTGTATATTTCAAGACTCTGTCTTCTGATACCCACTCATCCCAGCTATTTGTATCTTTAAAAATTTAATTAAACTGTATAAAGGGGGTTGTCTGTAGTTATTCAAGGGGGGACTAGATATGTGTTTGACTTACGTCTGCTTCCAGCCTTTATAATGAACAAAATACTCTTCTTGTTCATTATCCTCTCTTTTGTCTCTTTTTAAAATCTAATTGATGAAGTTTTAACCATCTCCATGAATTCTTTATTTTTTTTTTTTTTTTTTTTTTTTTTTTACTTTGGCTTCATAAATAAATGGCCCATGATAACATAGCACTCTTTCATCTCTTTCAAAGTTAAACTTTTCGTCTTTCACCATTGTGTATGTTTACATTAAAAATAGATTTTACTTTTTTGGGAAGGGATGGAATTCAGAACGCGTATTAGCAGTCATGATAATTCCATGTTTTTCATTCCCCATTCAATCATGGGTGGGGAAGATGCAATTTATTCTAGGTATCCGTTGTCATGTATCATACCCAACGCAACAATAAACGGAGGAATGATATTGTTTTGACTTTTTGTTGCCAAAAATAAAATGTTCGCATCGTTTTTGGGCAGCTTCCGTTTAAATGGATCGTTCCCCTCCAAAATAGAGCATTATTACACTTGTTTCTATAGATTTATTCTTATTTGAAACCTTTGACACGTATGAAATGTCAAAATGCTTAATTAAATATATGGAACTTCCTTCTGATAATCCGAGATCTCATTTGCTATATGACGTGTTCTGACATTCCATGAGAATTAGCTGTAAATGATCATATCATCCTGTTAGAGACATGTGTGATAGTATAAATTGCTCAACAATCTTTTAATTATGCCTTTGTGTGATGCATACTTGTAATAAAGTTACAGGCAGAGGTTGAGTTGCTTTAAAGTTACTTACAATTGTGATTGTTTTCAATCTCCGGTTTCCGTGTCCACAAACCCCCCTCCCCCTCACTATAGGTGGGTGTTTCGACTTATTCACTTCGTTTCTGCACGATTGTATCTATGATTGAGACCCTTTATATTTCAAACAACGCCCAACACTCATATCGTGCGATTTCCAGTCTTTGGTTCTTTTTCCCTGGGAGATCAATATTTTATCATTTTAGCCAAACAAATTTTACAAACTTGACTCAATACAGCATGTAATTACTTGGACGCGCATAAATACCAACGAATCGATCAGCTGAATTGTTAATTGTGAGAGAGGATACTAAACTATCCGTATCACAGCTGATAAATGGTGAATGTAAACTGCACACATGATTATTGTGTGATTGATGCAAAGCAACCTTGTTTTTTTTGTAACCCATCAAATAAATGCATGCATCTTGTGCCAAACCCTGGGAGAAGGGGTCATGAGTTTTGGGTTGTCGAACGAAAGAAGAAAAAAAAATTTGAATAGGCAATTCTAATTATTGCTTAACCAAGGTAATAAACATAGTAATTGTATTATTCTGTATTATATGATAACATTGACGTGGCACACAATAAACACTCTTTTGGATAGTGTACTCTCATGTATTCTGACCATGAAGGTTAACTTTGAAATTCATCCTGAACTATAGGACTGTCAAAGAGCAGCAATCCGAATATTAAAATAAGCCAGTATATTCCAATCTCCTGTCCCTTTATTATATACCGATATAATGAGAACTCGTACAAAAATATACCAAGGCAAATTTAAAGAGTTGCTTAAAACGCATGCTTGTCCAGGACGATATGCTTTTTCCCTTACACTTCCCTATCTCCCCAGGAATATCTCCTTTTCCCACCTGATGATGAGTAATCGACTACCACATTCTATTCACCTATCCACTTTGACGCCGCAGTTCAATCAAACCCCCACCAGTGTGCCAAAGAAAGCGTTAGAGAAAAGAGCGTTGACACATCAACTCATGACATTGACCTTGACAATGTCAGTAACGCTACCAAAAAATGGGCATGTATTCTTGATAACTTGGTTGAGATTTTATCTTGTGCATCATGTCCGTATATATGGTGAGCCCTCTACCGAGATTGTTTCAATTTTTACTCTTTCTGGTGATTGTGGACCGATCTAGCAAAGTACAGTTTAGTAAGCCTGCCCGCATGTACTTTTTTTTCATGGTAATTTGCACCTTGTCTATTTTTGTTTGTACAGCTCTATATTTAATAATAATTTTTAGGCCAAATAGACATCAAGGATGTTGTAGTAACATACCGTACTCGTTCGCAATAAACTAAAAATACAAGATTGTGCTACTATCCGTTAAGCACTTACCAGTAACAAGCCCGTTAATAAAAAGAAAAGCGTGGGATCTTGTATAGTACTTGGATCAATACAAGTGGTGTTGCTACTAAGAATAGGTTTTGACTGATCGAAATACTGTATTGCATGATATATATAGTAATATCTAGGGCAGGCAAATCACAATAATTGACAATTAGACTTTTTTTTTGTTTTGTTTGTAACTGTAGCAACCCTTAAAAGTAAAACCTTTACCCGCATTTAGGATATATAATTTTTTTGTAGCACAATTATTTTATGACACCATTAAGTTTTAGCATGAATAAATCAGGGGATTTCTGAATAGAGTCCATTGAGCCCATCTTTTCACTGAGAGAAGATAAGCGCTTCATAACATGCTTTAAACCACAGTTTCAGCCATACATGCGAAAAAGCAGATGGACAGAAAAAGATATGGGATCCCATATCACGCATGATTCTATTTTCAGTCCGATGACCCCCTCCCAAAAGAAAAAAACAGATTCTTTTATAATAATAAACCCACTTCTCTTTCTCTTTCCAAGGTAGAGATAGACCTACTAGAATAATCCTATAGATAAAAGAGTCATCCATTTATTTTTCAGGCCCAGTTCCATCTATTAAATTGAAATTTTGAATGTTTCTGTGTTAAAAAAAAAAAAGGCTCGAGGCCTTGCGTAACCTACATAAATAACCCCCAAGCCCTTTTTGATATAAATATATACTTGGGTATGGAAAAGCAAGAGAATAAAGAAGGACGGATATCCTATCATTGATAACCAAAAAGAAAAGAAAAAAAAGGGTATCCCTCAAGAACATACACAGCTTTTGTTTGTGCCCCTTTCGGTGTTTGAACCCAAAAAGTGATATAAAAGGTGTTTTCAATGTGCATTATTGAGTTTACTTTGAAACCCCTTCTTTCTCTCTCTCTCTCTCTGTCTTTACGTAACTATGGTTCAAGATAGCAATTATAAGGTAAAATCATTGTCGCCTGCCGTGTCTGCTTTTCAGTTCCATGTCAAGACCCCAAGTGCTACCTCCTCATTAGGACAAGGAGATGGGTTATTAAAGATTTCGACCACCAGCAACACCGCCACCACGAGTAGTAGCAATAGCAATAGCAGCAATAGCGAGGATTATTTTAATAGCAGCAAAAGTTATCAATCTTCACCCAGTACACCGACTATTTCAGGCAAGGAAGGTTATGTGTACAAGGACCAGCTTATTATATTGGATGAAGAAACAAGATTGAAGTTGACACACATGGGACAACTTCCATTAGATGCTGAATGGACCTTTTGGTATGACAAGTAAGTCTTCTTTCAAGTGTGTCTCTATCTTTATTGACCCTATGGGGCATTGCAGATTTGTGCCTAATTTGCCTGCCTCTGACTACGAATCGAATTTAAAAGTGATTTCGACAGCAAAGACAGTACAGGTAAAAGAGTGGTTTTATTTTTTCTCTCCTTTATGTGTAAGCTAACCTTGATAATAATTAGAAATTCTGGTCTATATATAACAACATTGATGGTCCAGATAGACTCGGATTCAGGAGTAATTATCACTTTATGAAAACGGGAATCAAGCCTATTTGGGAAGATCCTCAGAATGAATACGGTGGATCGTATAATTTCAAGATCAATAAACAGCAATCATCTCTAGCTTGGCGAGATATCTTGGTGTTGCTGATAGGTGAAAAGGTGGAAGATTGGATAAAGAATACAGTGTTTGGGGTTTCAGTGTCTTCTCGACAACATGTAGACAATTATCAGATCTGGACAGCGCATCATAATAAAAATATCCAGGATAGCATTGTGCGTGCCAAACTAGAAGAATTACTGTATCCTGCTGATATACAGTCATTTTACTTTAAAAGTAAGTAGTTATTTTATGCATCTTTCATACAAACATTCATCTTTTTTTTTTTTTTTTTTTTTTTAATTTGTAGTGCACAAGACACACGCCGACTTTCAAAAACCCACCACACCCACATCTGCTCATTCACCCAAAACAGATATGGCGGCTTCTTTATCAAGACCTATAGAAATGAGAAGGAAAATCACCGAAGAAAGTATAGAACGTGTTGTTCAAGACATCGAAAAGTTAAAACTGAGAGAAAGAGTTAAATAAGCCACCTTTTTTTTTTCGTGTTTTTTTTATATATATCTTTTTTATTTTCTTTTTTTTTCTCTCTTTTTCTTTTCATCCCAGATTGTAATTATACCTTGAAATAAATAATGAGCAGTGCATCTGTTATTGAAGCTAAACTTGAAGCCGAGTCAAAGGCTTTCCAATTATTACAAAAAGGTACTCTCTAAACTCATCATCATCTGCATCTGTTCTCATCTCTTCTTTAGAACTTGCTCTTGTCATCGAGTCAAGACAACGTTTGGAATCACAACAACAGGAAAACGAACTTGTCAACACCGTAAGACAAAATATAAATTAATATAGAGCGAGCTGTCAATCCTTATTTATACTAGGAATTCGAGCATTTGGATGAAGAGAGCAACATTTACAAACTTATCGGACCTGTCCTTGTCAAGCAAGACAAGTCTGAAGCTTCTACCAATGTCAAGAACAGATTGAACTTAATCTCGAGTGAAATGTAATGTTTATATAATTGTCTTTTGGACTGTTGACTGAATCTTTACATAGTAAACGTGTGGAAACCCAATTAAACGATTTAACGAAAAAATCAGAAGCCAAGAAGAACGAGGTAATCATTTTAATATTATATTTACATTTCAAAGAGAGAAAAAAGATGTACTTATTTAAAACTAAAGATTGGACAATTGCAAATGCAATATCAACAAGTGGCTGCTAAGAAATAAAACCAATAAAGACTATTTTTTTTTTTATGCCATATTTCTCATTGCGAAAATATCCGTCATTTCAAACGTAGCTTCACGCTCTTCTTCTTCCTCTTCTTCCTCTTCCTCTACTTCTTCATACCAATCGTCGTATCGCTTCTTCTTTTTATTTTCGAATTTACCTCCCTTTGTAGTTGCCTTTCCAAATCCAGGTAAAAACTCAAATGTTACTTGACCTGCTTCCGAATTGATGTCTTTCAAAATGACTTGTTTCCAATCGGAGATCTCTGGCGTGTAAGCTGCAGTCAATTCCAAAGTCTATCATTTCTTTTTTATTCAGTCGCGATTTTTTTTTTTTTTTTTTTTTTTTTGCATGAATTTTTTTTTTTTTTTTTTTTTTACCTTGATTGCCAGTTTAGTACCAACCGGTGGTATATTTTCAAAGTTAACCTCAGGGTAATCTTGTTCATAATTAATGGGTTTCTCTGGCTCTTGTGTTTGTTGTTGGTAGTAGGTGGCATTCTCATGATTCATAGCATCATCTTCTTCGTGATGTGCGGATTCCTCTTGTTGTTGTTCATCACATGTAGTTGCCTCCGGGGCATTGAACTGCTGCTGGTGCTGTGCCATTTCATCCTCAGTTAAACCCTGATCAGCATAAAACAAGGTAGGCATGCGGTGAACAGGATATTCTCTCATGGGCTTCTTTCCAGGCGTATTGCGTGGTTTGTGATTGCGCTCAGATTCCTGATGCGTAATAAATGCGCGTCCATAGGGGTTCTTTGACACAGGTTTGGTGTCTACCACTTGCAATGGTGCTGTTGCTGCTAGTGCTGTTGCTGCTGGTGCTGGTGCTGCTGGTGCTGGTGCTGCTGGTGTTTCTTCCTTTTCTACCAACATGGGTTGATCGACCACCACCGCATCCACAGTATCCTGAGCATAATGCATATGGGATCGTTGCTCCATTTGCTTCATATGGTTCTTTTTCTTGTTCTTGTTCTTCTTGATCAGTTGAAGAGGCTCTGCATGAGAAATATCGAGGTTTTGAACCTGAGATTCATGATCCGCCTTGGGTTTCTTTGCCAAGGTTTCCATTGGGGTAACGGCAGTGGTGGCCTTGGATGCTTCTGCTGCTCTGCGCTTTCTCTTGAGTTCTCGACGACGTAAATTGCGTTGCTTTGTTCTGATTTCACCTTCAAAGGGAAGTGACTTGTTTTTGTTTGTCGCGACTTTTTCTTGTGTTGCTTGGTCCTCTTTTGCTGGTTTAACTTCTTTCACTGGTTTGACCTCTTTTGCTGGTTTGACCTCTTTTGCTGGTTTGACCTCTTTTGCTGTTTTAACCTCTTTCACTGGTTTGACCTCTTTTGCTGGTTTGGCCTCTTTCACAGGTTTGGTCTCTTTCGTCTGTTTCGCTTTTTTCACTGGTTTGGCTTCTTTAGCTAATTTGGCTTCTTTAGCTGGCTTGGCTTCTTTAGCTGGTTTGGCTTCTTTAGCTGGTTTCACCACTTGCACAGGTTTGGCGGATTGGATTAATTTAACGGGTGCGGTGATATCTTTGGCCTTCTTTTTCTTTATTGGTTCCACTTCTTCTTTTGCTGCAGGATAAAAATGAATACTCGTGTCTGTTATTTAAAGAGGAATACTTACGGGTACTACTTCTTTTTCTTTTGCTTGACGAAGGTGTTGCCACCGACTTGTCTTGATTAATACTAACAGAAGTTGAAGAAAAAAGAGGATGAGAAAAAAGGGGAAGGAGGGGGAGGGGGTGTAATATAAACAATAGAGCAATCTCAATTTTTATCTTACGTGATAAGATCACCGTCACGCACCAGATCCTTCAATGCAGTTTGAGGAAGTAAATGGAATCCATCCATCGATAATTGAAGGTTGGAAGGTTGTACATCAAGTTCCAGATCGTTTGTAATCTTTTTACGTAAGTCGTGGATCGTTTCTTTTCCAGCCTTTTCCTTGACAACAAACCAACAATTGATTTTCGGTAAAGGTGAGCTCGTTTTAAGCTTGATACGCATTTTGTTGTATACGGAAAGAAGAAAAAAAGATGCAATATGGTCAAAAAAAAAAAGTTGTCAAAATAAGCGAGAGAAAAAAAAAGGTTTTGTGACTGTGTAAAATAACTTTTATTTTATTAAGGGGGGGGGAGATATGAAAGAAAGGAAAGGATTTAAGCATCCTTGATCTTCTTGGTACCACGGAGGAGACCAGTACGACGAGCAGCAATCAAACCAACCTTTTGACCAGCAGGAGAGTCACGAGCCATAGTGGAAGCCTTACCAATATGTTGATGGTTACCACCACCATGGGGATGGTCAACGGGGTTCATAGCAACACCACGAGTCTTGGGCCAAGAGTTACGCTTGACTCTGTACTTGTGGAAAGCACGACCAGCCTTCAAGAGGGGCTTATCGATACGACCACCACCAGCAATGATACCAATAACGGCACGAGAGGTAGAGGGAATGACCTTCTTGGAACCAGAGGGAAGACGAATACGGGTCTTACCATCATCACCATGACCAATAACGGTAGCGTAGTTACCGGAGGTACGGGCAATGGATCCACGATCACCAACCTTCTCTTCGACGTTACAGATAACGGTACCTTCGGGCATAGAGGCCAAGGGCAAAACGTTACCAATGTTCAAAGAAGCCTTCTTACCGGCATAGATGAATTGACCAGTGTATAAACCTTCAGTGGCAATGAAAGTCTCGGTACGGAGCTTGTACTTGTAAGGATCACGGAAGACAACCTTGGCAAGAGGGGCACCTCTTCCAGGATCGTGGATGATATCCTTGACAATACCACGAACATAACCATGACGTTCAGCAAAATCAAAGACTCTGAGCTTGGCAGCACCCTTACGACCAACGGTGTGGGAACGGAAAATACTTCCGGCACCCTTTCTCTGAGCACGAATGACACGACCCATTTAAAAAATAATATTCTATAATTTACACAGCGTTAGATTTCTTTGCTCTCATTGGCAATTCGGTCATGACACACATAGAATAATAGAGACTGTCCACACTGCTCGTAGTTGTCATGGTTTCTCGTTCAAATGTTGAAATCGTTTAATGTCTTTCTTTTTTTTTTTTGTCATCGTCGTTCAGCAAAAGTTTAAAAAAAATGTATCCAATATCCATTCGTTCCATCCATCCATCCATCCATCCATATGTATATTTTTTTAAAATCATTCATCATCACCATGTGTCCATCTATATCCTGTGCGTCATGACCTGGCTTTTTTTTCTTTAATGAGACCTACCCTACTTGGGGGGGAGAGAGAGAAGGAGTTGAACGGATTGGCTTGGCTGAATGACTTAAATCCCACTTTGCTTCCCTCCCCTCCCCCCCTTACCAATTGACACTCCGCCCGTAATTTTAAAACATGTGCCTCAAAAAACTCGGCCTTATTTAAGAAGCTTGATCATCATACGGCCTATACATAGCATTGTATTATCTCGTAAGTAGGTCTTTCCCCTTCATCATCCCTTAATTTCTGCTATTTATCTAGGAATGCTTTTTTGAAGGAAGAAAAATCTTGCGGTAGTTAATAATATTAGCTGCGACCAATGCTAGCAAAAAGCTTAGGCTTTAAAATTTAATGGAGGTCACTCCACTCGTCTAGTATATTACTGTTGAAAATAGCTACGCATTAATGGTGTATATCCGCTTCCTCTAGTATTTGTCGTCATTAAAGATAATCAAACAAGTCAATACGACATATCTGAAAGTTTAGATTTTATAGATGGATGAAATATTTACACGCTTGCCGCTTAAAAGAAGAGAGTCTTTCTCGGGAATAAATTGTATTTATGCATTCACAGTCAATTTTTTCTGGTTACAGATTTATCTTAATGGTATGAGGAAGCTTGTGCTTGTAATTTAAAAAAACAAAAGATATGACATACCCGTATCAGTTACTATTTAGGATGACGCTTCATTATCTAGTTTAGTGTATTTATCCCAAGGACGTTTCTTAATGTCGCTGTATTCCAATTTAGTTCTATACACTTATTTTTTACATTTAAAGGCTATTGTTAGACTCTGATCAAAAATATCTGTAAGAGACCACTCAATTCTCTCTAGATTGCCCCCAGGCCATTGGAATCTTACAGTCCAACCTCGCCATAAATTGGCTTATTGTTTCAGCCACGAAAAAAAAAGCTCTAATTCATGTGAAAAACATTCTTTTACCATGTCGTAAGAAGGATAAATACAAAACGAAAAGAATTTCGATACAAGTAAAGTTTCCTAAATAAAACTACCCCTACACTTGCATCGTAGTCAGATATATAAATCTCTTTTTCTTTTTACCAGTGACCCCCATCTTATTGTGAAATAGATTCATTATCCTGTATAAATCCTTTTCTCTTTCTTATGTTTAGTTTATGATGTTTTAATCAAATATTTCTATTCCCTATTTTAGTTTGCCTTTTTGTTTGTCTCTCTCTCCCAAAAATATAAAAGAGATACCCTTAACACAATGTTTAACCTCAAATACAACTTACACGTGTGATTATACTTTTCAATGGTATCTTATTTGCCCTCTCACAGCATTATAAAGAAGGCTAATACCGTGTGTCAGGGCTAGTGTATACAGATGCATTGAAAGAGCTCATTACAAGACTTTGCATATATTTCTCAAAATATTAAAAGACACTAAATTGAGCGAATTGATTGAATGTTATAACATAATACAACTGAAACATCCATGAATACGATAACGACAGTTTATTTGACACATTCGCTATACAAACAGGCAGGTCTTGTACACATTTTTTTTTCTTGCTTTAAAAAAGCAATATTGTTCAACAATGACATTACAGCAAGGAATGCTTATAATTTACCCCTTTTTGAAAAACAACTGGCGTATCTATTGGGATATAATAAACAATATAATATGTAGACGTCGAATGCAAGCTTACGTACCCAATCTTAGCGCTACGTGGACAGAAATACCTTTGATATCTGCTACGCACGCCTATTTCTAGTGATATAAAAGATATCACCTACACCCTAATATTATAGACATAGAAGATACATACATATAATACTTTGTCCAGTATCTTAGATACGCATAATATTATACACGCCAAAAAAAGAAAAGAAAAACGGGTCTAAGGCTTGAACAACTAGGCTAGACGAAGTAAAAAGGCCACCCTGTTAAGGATGATTTGGTTGAAAAAAAAAAGTATGATCCAACAAGAGGTAAAATAAGAATAATATTTTAAAGACAAGGAAGATGTAATATTTGATGTCTATAAGACTTTGATTTTAATCCGATACGAAATTATTCTTACAACCTACTACATAAATTGCTTTGGTATCTTATTGGTTATGAATGTTCCGTATTATATATTTAAGACAAAACATAATAACTGGGCAGTAATATGACAGATGAGACCTGGATGTGATAGCTAGACAGATATATGATAGTTAAGACCTTGATGTAATAACGGTCAAGCAAGTTTGTGATACACGAGAAGAGAAACTCAATCGAGCGAGGAACAATTTTTAAACGTTTGGATCATTTTTTTTTTTTTTTTTTTGATGCTGCCTCCGAAAACAACAAGATTGTAAATGATGTTGACTAAACGATTTCCAGTTCCAATCTCAGAATAAACGTGCGGCCGTGTATTTTTAATATTCTCTACAGTCAGTATGATTTTGCAGGACTACGAAGTTGTTGGGGGTGTAGTTTTTGATCGACGTGAAAAACAGGTAGATCAAGCAGAAGACTAATACACCGAGCGGTTTATATACATACCTATGTGCGTATCTATACATACATACTGAAAATATACGTGTAAGCTTCTTTGGCTGACGGTATAAATGTAGTAAGGGGCTTTATTCGAAGATTCTAACCGAAATATTGCTTGTTTTGCGTAACCGTGCGATATACGGATACCGCGGGTGATATGCTTGCTTTTAAGTAGCGGCCCTACCCAATTGGATCAACCAAAATACATGTGGGAAAACAATTCCATGCTTTTACCTGGTTCATATTGTTAGATCCCTTCCTTCCTTCACAAAAAGCCTTAATCCTCTCATATCTATATAGTTTTCTTATTCATATTTTAAATATCGTTTCATACGCCATTTGGCTCTAATAATAGCATAACTGAGATGAGATTAGCTATAAAACTGCTTTGCATATTGTCGGAAATGAAAATTTAATTTTTATCTTGGCAGTAACATAATAACTGATCCCTAACGACATGAAAGATCCTATACCAAGACATTTTTTTTTCTAAAGGAGAGAGCGATCAATTAGCGGCCATACAATTTTAAAAATAAACATGTGTATCACTGCATGAAAGCTGTCATATCGGACTACCTAGGTCCCGAACAAACTTTTTGGAAAAGGTATATAAACGTACAAGTTTGGCGTCTCAATTTCATTTTATTAACAACACAAACAATCCAACCCACCTTCCTTAACCATCAACATGAGACTCTTTATTGCCGCTTCTGCTGTACTTGCCTTAATCGGTTCTTCTCAAGCTCTTCCCACTCCTTCTTGTCAACAGACCCATCAAGGTTTGTTTTTGTTACAATGGATCGAATATCATACGCTAACTCTCTTTTTCATATTAGTTGTTGCTGGTGAGACTTGTAAAACCATTGCCTTGAAGTATGATCATTCTCAAGCTGATATCCAGCAATGGAACAAGAAGTTGAATACTCAATTTAACTGTGACTCCATCAACATTGGCGATGTTATCTGTATCAATGTAATGTTATTTTACCTTAAATTCATATGAAGTAGAAAATTTAATCTTTTTTTTTATATACTTTTAGTATGCCTCCATTGGTAAGCGTGATGTCAACGACAATATGGTCAAGCCCAAACCCAAGCATACTACTACCAAGCACCACAAGAAGCCTTTCCATACCACCACCGTAAAGAAGCATGTCCCTGCTCCTACTCATGCTGCTGAGGCTCCTAAGGATAACAACAATGCTCAATCTGGTCAACAATCTGGTCAGCAATCTGGTCAACAAGCTGATATCAACAAGCGTGGTAACAAGGATGATGAACCCAAGCCTAAGCCCAAGCATACTACTACCAAGCACCACAAGAAGCCTTTGCATACTACCACTGTTAAGAAGCATGTCCCTGCTCCTACTCATGCTGCCGAGGCTCCTAAGGATAACAACAATGCTCAATCCGGTCAACAATCTGGTCAACAAGCTGATATCAACAAGCGTGGTAACAAGGAAGATGAACCCAAGCCTAAGCCCAAGCATACTACTACCAAGCACCACAAGAAGCCTTTCCATACTACCACTGTCAAGAAGCATGCTCCTGCTCCTACTCGCGCTGCTGAGGCTCCTAAAGATAGCAACAATGCTCAATCTGGTCAACAGTCTGGTCAACAGTCTGGTCAACAGTCTGGTCAACAGTCTGGTCAACAATCTGGTCAACAATCTGGTCAACAAGCTGATATCAACAAGCGTGGTAACAAGGAGGATGAACCCAAGCCTGAGCCTAAGCATACTACTACCAAGCACCACAAGAAGCCTTTCCATACTACCACTGTCAAGAAGCATGCTCCTGCTCCTACTCGCGCTGCTGAGGCTCCTAAGGATAGCAACAATGCTCAATCTGGTCAACAGTCTGGTCAACAATCTGGTCAACAATCTGGTCAACAAGCTGATATCAACAAGCGTGGTAACAAGGAAGATGAACCCAAGCCTGAGCCCAAGCATACTACTACCAAGCATCACAAGAAGCCTTTCCATACTACCACTGTCAAGAAGCATGCTCCTGCTCCTACTCGCGCTGCTGAGGCTCCTAAGGATAGCAACAATGCTCAATCTGGTCAACAGTCTGGTCAACAATCTGGTCAACAATCTGGTCAACAAGCTGATATCAACAAGCGTGGTAACAAGGAAGATAAACCCAAGCCTGAGCCCAAGCATACTACTACCAAGCATCACAAGAAACCCTTCCCCACCACCACTGTCAAGAAGCATGTTCCTGCTCCTACTCGCGCTGCTGAGGCTCCTAAGGCTAACAACAATGCTCAATCTGGTCAACAATCTGGTCAACAATCTGGTCAAGCTGATAACAATAACCACAACAACTAACTAAAATATTTTCCATCAAAATCTGTATAATCGGCATTCGTAGACTTGCCTTAGAATATGTACCAACAAGCAAACACAAAACCCAAAAAAAAAACATTAACTAGGCTTTGACTCTTTTTTTCTTGATCGTTATAATCTTTTTTTGAAATAAAACCTAGTTCCAAATAATTTATATCTGTCTATTTAAGTACGCCGAGTATCCCAATTAGGAAAATCTGAATCTATCATTAGCCTTGATATGTACTATAAAAGTATACGCCGATCTTTCATGTCATTACACGAACAATATTTTAAGTCACAAAAAAAAAAAAAAAAAAAAAAAAAAAACCATGACGGGCATTTATATTACTAGCTACTAATAAACCTACAAAACTAAAGCTATTAGAGGATTATCTAAGAATACCATACCTTGTTGTCACCTATATAGAGTTTAATAAGTACTTTCAATAAAAAAGATGTTTCATAAAATTGACAGCAAAAAAAAAAAAAAAAAAAAAAAAAAAAAAAGAAGAAAAAAAGGCATTCGTAGCAGGAGGGTGCTGTATTTTTAGGCACTTCATTTACAGAGTGCAAGAGAACATTATCAGGGTACTCCAAGAGGCTATTACTGATACTCGCCATTCTTTTCATCTCTAAATTGTACTTTATAGAGAGAGACCTTATCATACAGAGTGTGCCAAATATATCCGAAAGTTCTTTCATTCCATTTCATTTTCTATCCGAGCTACTTTAGCAGGCGTACCATTCCGGTTACTGATGTTTTTGAAATGAAGGATCTATTCGATTTTAAATCAGTATGTCTCATTTTGAAAAAAAGGAAAAGAAAAATGAATAGACAGACAGATTATTTACTTTTACGACGAGTTCCATTGTTCAGAAGTGTTGGTGTATAGTATTCAAACACAAGTAAAGAACCTAAGTGAAAGCAGATATTATCCAGAAAAGAAACAGTTTGAAAAGGGCACCCTTTATATACCTTAATTTAAAGTGTTTGAACCTATTCAAAAAAAGGAAATAGATCAATTAGTTACATAACATTTGTTTACAATAACAATAAATATCCCATTTTTTTTTTTTAAATAGACTGGCTTCATGTTGGGCCACCTTAATAAAATGTTACAACACCGAATGAAAGAAATGAAGAGAATAGTAAGCTCAAAATATATCCACCTGCAAGAACGTTTGTTTTTATGATAGCAAAGCATACTTGGTTGATAGTGAAGCAGGTTTTAATTTGTAGATAAAAACACATTGCTCACCCAAAAACTAATAATTTTTTTAGATTTTAGTTGCCGCCCGCTCGATATAAGGGTGAAAGTGAATAAAACCCTTAAATCGAACGGTAATCTAATCCGTTTTTTTAAACATTGGATGAGGTCCGACTTTTATTTTTTGAAAAACACAAATTTTTAGCAGGCAAACTTAATAAAATGCGTAGAAGCTGTGACGGACCTCGTCCATTTTTTGAATATTTGGATGACCTGAAAAAAATCACAACGTCTTTAGACCCTCAAAGACCTACAATGCACACACACATAATGTACAACGACATTTTCTCAAGAAGTCCTTTGTAATTAGGAGCCAAACTCTCTAGCCTACATGTTCTTTACAAAAGGCATCACCCAAGAACCTTACGTTCGAGCTTTGGGCTACTAGAGGGCGATGAGACCACCTGTATTCTCCATCTGTCTGATTGAGTCATGTAAGGATCGTCAAACCCCATTGGTATACTTTCCAATGACATGTACTAAAGCGGGATCCTTTGTACCCTTAAAAAAAGCTTGCTTCATGAAAAGATATTACAACAAGTGTTTTGAGGTCAACAAAGAGGTCAAGTTGTATATGTAAGTGTCAACAATCATGAGTATCACAAGCATGATTGAAAGGATATTTTTGTTTGTATATGTAATTCATCTTTTATTTATTGATATAAAAAATGTAGAAATGAGAATATATATGTAAATTTACAAGATATGATTTTTTTTTAAATGATTTCCTAGTTTTCAAGTGTAGCATCGCTATCTTCAGAAGCTTGTTGCTTATACTTTTGTGCATTGGCGACGAGTTTAGCAAATCGATTTTTGCCATGGCCTTCTGTATTTGCAGTAGCACCATAACTTGTATTGGGTGCACTGAATGCTGCCGATTCAGAGTTACGAGTAGAAGAACGGCGAGGAATATCACGAGAGTTACCACGGTTACGACGAAGAAGAGAATATACACGAAGTTCATTACGGACATCACCAATTGCACCTTCCCAATTCATACGAGAGTAACTAGCTAAAGGCTTGGCCTCTTCATTGTATTTACCTTCACAACCACAATCAGGAATTAAACGGATAATGGTACCAACGGGGATAGAAAGAGAGCCAATCAAGACGGTAATCAACCATTGTTCACCTGTCAAAGGGACAGTCTTGAAAGCAATACCACCAAAGGTAACAATCAAGTATTGACCTACAACTACAACAACTTGAATAGCAAGGAAAATCCAGTTGTCAAACATATCCTTGAAGACATTGATAGTGTTATCAATACGTCTACAGTTAATTTCGTTAAAGACTTGAAGGAAGACAAAGATATTGAAGACCATGGTACGCAAAACTTCTTGATCATAGGTAGAGTCACCAAGATGGAAGATACGAGGACCGAGATAGATGGCAACTAAATTGATAATAATTTGGAAAATTGCTTGTCCCAAAATCATCTTAGCCATGCGGAAATTGATCAAGTGAGCATTCTTGGAGATGGGTTTACGATGAAGTAAATCTTGGGTAGGGGGTTCAGTAGCCAAAGCCAAGGCAGCCAAGGTATCCATAATCAAATTGACCCAGAGTAATTGAACGGCACTCAAAATACTTTCAGCATTTTCAGAACCAATAGCAGAGATGAAGGAGAGAACCACAGCGGCAATATTCACGGTCAATTGGAAAGTTAAGAACTTACGAACACCATCATTTACAGCACGACCCCAGAGAAGAGCCTTCAAGATGGAATTGAAGTTGTCATCCATCAAAATAATATCAGAGGCTTCCTTAGCAACTTCAGTACCAGCAATACCCATGGAGAAACCAACATCGGCCAACTTGAGTGCAGGACCATCGTTTGTACCATCACCAGTCATACCAACCACTTGGTCTTGTTCTTGAAGACGGGTCACGACCACAGTTTTATCAGTAGGAGAAGAACGGGCCAAGACTTGAAGACGAGGAATTACCTTGCGCTGTTCTTCAACAGACATGGCACGAAGTTCGGGACCTGTCATAGCAAGACCACCCTTTGTCAAGATACCAGCATTACGAGCAATAGCTTTAGCAGTATTTAAATTATCACCAGTAATCATACGAACAAATACACCGGCATCACGGAAAGCAGCAACAGATTCAACAACACCAGGACGTAAAGGATCCATAATGCCGACAATACCAATCAATGTGAGATCCTCAAGAGGAGGTTCTTCATCTGATACACCTTTATAGTCACTAGAAGAGACATCACGATAGGCAAGAGCAATAGTACGGAGAGCTTGATCGGCATAACCAGAAATAACCGTGTTAAATTTAGTAGCTACCTTTTCAGTCAAATCTTGAACTTCGCCCTTGTTATCGATATAATGTTTACAAGTACCGAGAACAATTTCAGAGGCACCTTTGACATGAATACGGTATTCGGATTGAGTGGTAGAAGAAGCAGAGTTTTCCTTGGTTTTGGAAATAGTAGTCATGGTCTTTCTCTTGGAAGCAAAAGGATAGACTTTAACAATATCAGCATCATGACGAAGATCCTCGTACTTGCTACCTAATTTTTTACTGAAGCCTAACAAAGCACATTCGGTCTTGGAACCAACAAATTCAACTTGTCCATTTTCAGTCTTGTCTTCGAAAGCGGTAGAATTAAGGGCGATGGTCTCTAAGATTAAGGGCAATACATTCTTCTTGTCTACCTTCTTGCTCCAGTCCTTGGCTTCCTTTTCGGATTCGAATTCTTCTTGAGCTAAAGTACCTTGAGTAACGGTCATCTTGTTTTGAGTCAAGGTACCGGTTTTATCAGAACAAATGGCGGTGGCGTTACCCATGGTTTCACAAGCGGCCAAGACACGCACAAGATTACTATCTTTGAGCATTTGAGTAGTAGCAAAGGCAAGAGCCATAGTGACAGCCATGGGAAGACCTTCGGGTACAGCAACGACAATGATAGTAATAGCTTGAATGACGATACTAATCATGGAAGCAGCAATATCACCGGCAGGAGGGAATTCAGGAGCAAGGAAAGCAGTAACAAAATATTTAATCACTAAAGCGATCAACATGGTAATAGCAGCAGCAAAACCTAATTTGGCAATTTGCTCAGCAAGGGTGTCCAACTTCATTTGAAGGGGAGTGCCTTCTGCCTCGCCACTACGCATGGACATCATGGTTCTACCAAAGAAGGAATTCTCACCCACGGCAATTACAACAGCACGACCTACACCTTCAAGTACCTTTGAACCAGAAAGAATGAAACAATCACCCTTTTCTTCAGGTTGCTTCTTCATGGTATCGGATTCACCGGTAGCAGAAGATTCATCACAAGCCATGTTATGACCTTCCAAGAAGAGACCGTCAACAGGAATAATATCTCCAGGTTCTAACATTAATACGTCACCGACGTTTAAATCATAAACACTAATTTGTTGTTCACGTCCACTTCTTAAGACTTTGACTGTTCTATCTTCCTTCTTTGCATTTAATTTTTTAAATTGTGCTTCCTTTTGATAATCGTTGACGGCATTTGTAAGAATTACAGCCAACACAGCCACAATAATTGCTGTGCCTTCAACCCTAAAACGATAACAATAAATCAGGTTTTAATATTAATTTGAAATTCTATATTTGAACAAAAATATTACCATCCAACACGAGGTTCATCTTCAGGATGACGAGGAGAATAATCTTCCCAGATACCTACTGCCAACGAAACTAAAGAAGCGATACTTTTTAAGAAGTTAATATTGACGTCATTTCGAAACAAACAAAAAATAAGGTGTTACCTCAACATGATTAAAGTCTTATCGTTATAAGCAGCCCATAAGAGTTGTAAAAAGGTCTTGCTTGGGGGTTCGGGTAAAACATTACGGCCGAAATGAGCTTGACGATCAGCAAACGCTTGCTCACTGGAAGAGCTTGAGCCTTCATCGGCAGAAAGACCAACCGAGGTATCAACGCCAATCTTTTTGCAAATGGCTTTTACACCACCAATCTTCTTTAGTAAGTCAAAGTTCTTTGGGTCAATAAGATCACTAAGTTCTTTTGCAGACATGTCGAAATGTCCATTGGAGCCTTCATGTAAAAGTGCGTCACTTTCACTTGTCGGCATTTTTTTGAACAGGAAATTTATTTAAAATAGGAAAGTTAAAAAGAAAGGCAGAATTTATTTTTAAGAAAAAAAAAGTTGTCACTTTTTATAGTTTATCCCAAGCAATAAAAGAAGGTGCAGATCTTTCCTAAATATATATTAGCGCTGTGACACTACACCCTAAATAACTATTTTATTATTATTATTTTAATGCATCATCTAATATATCCACGAAATCATCCAAAGAACCAAGGTCATCGTCTGTCGTACATTGTGAACTAGGCGCCGTCGTAACTTTGGATAGGTGAGACTTGCCTCTTTTCGTTACCCGTGCACGTCTTTTCACTGCCAAGATGATCGAATCGCTATCATCATCTCCGCCACTCTCTCCGCCACTGCCCTCCTTTTCTCGCTTTCGCTTCCACGATTTGCGCATTTGTGGGCTATCAGTTCCTTCTTAATTAATATGCATTACCCATTGGATTTATAAAACCCGCGCGCCTAATTATTTTTACCTGTCCGTGGTGGTATCTGAGTCTGTATCCCAGACATCATCAATTCCGCTTTCATTGATAAAATCTTCCACTTCTCTATCAGCATCCTCCCAATCTACCAGCACTTCTTGCTCTTCTTCTTCATCTTCTTCTTCTAAAAGTGGTGTGGATTCGGTATCACTCTCGTCCGAATTGGTTAAAGCGTAATTCTCTTCGTTTTGTATCTGCCATCGCGCGGTGCTATCAAGTAACCAGGCAGGTGTGACAGTGTGGATTGAATGTCCATATTCTCTTGCCGCTTTTACTTTACTACCGGACTTAACTGCAATTAGGTGTGTTGTCTTTCCGGTCAAATCCATGGAGCACACCGCGCCAAAGGATGTGGCCATTTGCCAAATCCAAGAGAAGGTTGGATCTTTCATGGGTGGTATCACATCTGAAAATGCAATGATGACACCTTTTAAAACATCTTTCTTTAGTCTTGGTATAATGTGTGTCACATCCGCTTCTTTATCGTGGGGGTCTCTGGCATAAAAATCATGATGAACCAGTTTTAAAATCTAATCCCTCGTTGTAAGTATAATATATAATAAAAAACGGGTTGGGGGAAGGGTGATAATAAATCTATATTTACTTTCAACATTGTGTGCAATTCATTGTCGTCATCCTTAAATAATGGGGCACCGTCATTTCCTATGAGTTCCAAATTTAATCATTTCCGCACCCCTTGTAACATGTATTCTCTTTTTTACCTGATGTACCAGCCACGATGAGAGCGGAGTCTGGTGTAACTTTCGGCATCATCTATATAATCGTGTTAGGCTTAGGGTCAAAATATACAAACAACACCTTGCCTTTTTAAAGGGACAATTAATGTCTCCAATTCCCACAAAATATTCGTCTTTTACAGAATGATCAGCCATGATGTCATTTTCTTTTTAAGCTTTCTTTCTTTCTTATTCTTACATGGTTTAATACGAATTAGATTGGGTGAGAAACTCCAAACATCAGAACGATCATCTAAAACCACTACCATCGAAGTATCGCATGGAAATAGCCTTTGAAGCTTTTTTTGGGTTACACCTAAATAGTTTTTTTTTTAAAAAAAGTGAGAAAACCTAGCCAACCACAACAACAACAACAAAAAAGCTTACTTCCACTTTCATCTCTGGATAGTATTCTTTCCTTAAAAATGGTGCCCTTTGGATCAATTTCTTTGGCTACTGCCTCCGCATAATCTCTGGTACCCATGGTATAAATGTGTAATTCATATAATTTCTCAACTTCATTCAGAAATTCATCTAATCCCGGTCTAAGCTTGATATAATAAGTGGTATTATCTGGCAGTTGAAATTCACGTATATCGTCTGTGTTTTCTCCCTTAACAAGTTCTCCCACACGCTGATCCCAGGAAGCGTGTACAATTGTCTGATCCAAATCTAATATCAAGGATAATTTCTGACACTTTAATAAGCGTCTGGCATTTTCTGCCTCTAATCTTTCCGCTTCCTGTTGATTTAATTTTGTCAGATTTTTTTTTTCTGTACATGCATTTTTTTTTCTACCTCACGACTGACAGTGAGTCCTAATGTGTCGTATCCCATATTAATATGACTATTGCCTAGGAAACCTCCTCCTCCTCGATCATCTGAACTGATAAAATAGGTAAGTATGAACTTGTATTTCTTCTCTCCTTATATTACTGTGCTTTCTGCTTACCTTTCTAGTAGTGTGCCACAAACAGCGCATAAACCATTGTATTGTACTTGATGAGTGCATGCTTCCATAATCTATTGTAGACACCGGTCATTCTCCTGAGCGATCCACATATATTTGAAGAAAAAAAACGCGTTTTTTACCTTAATTTTTTTAAATGGTAATAGATGGTTTATATAGATTTCAGTAATGTACAATTGTTTTTAAATGAGGGTTGAAATTCCTTTTATATGGGTAAGAATGAAGAGAATAAAAATAAGAAATCTTTTTTTATTGCATGACAAAATGACAGACCAATCAATTATGGTTTAGCGTTAAGTAAAGCATAAAATTGATGCAAAACTTGTACACAAAATAACCCAATCACGATGCTTGTTTTTTTTTTTTTTTAGAAACTGTCATGATGACAATTGATGTTAAAACTGGGTTTTTATTATGAACGAAAAAAAAAAAAATTTAAATGCAATTAAGGAATGAGTTCGGGAGTGTACAATATAATATGTGTGTAAATCTATTAGTGTAAGTAGTGTAAAAATGACATGCTTTTATAAAACAATGCCCAGTTAATTTTTGCTGAAAGCTTCTTTTTTCGAGCTGATGGCGAACTCGGTGGTCACATCTTTTTCATTCAGAGTAACACCAGTCAGTGCCTTTGCATAACGTAATAACGAGATTCGACGAACAAGAATATCACGCAATTGCAAACGTCGCTTCATATTCGACAAATTATGTGCTTGAATCAAAACAATCAATAAGAATCCCTCGAGAATCATGGTAGGCGTGTTACATAAAAGTTGTCCAGTCTGGTTCCAGCCCATACTGCTCGCAACACCAATCAGAGCCAAGACGATAAGGATAGAAATAGAGACAGCAATAGGTTTTGCACAAAGTACGCCCATATGATTACTGATCTTTTTGATTAACGAAGTCTTTTGTGCTTCAGCTTTGCTAGGGAGGGTCACATTCAAGTATTGAAATAAGGATTCATCCAATTCCGACAGCACCTCAAATTGTTCATCCAAAATAACATCTTGACGAAAGTATACGTTTCTCAATACAAATCCATCAATGAAACCAACAAGACCGGTGTAAGTGCCGATAATAAGCCACCAATCAGCGCTCCAGTTCATCATATTTCCCATACAGATCCAAACCGTGAATACCACTGTTGAAACAGACACACCCACACCAGAACCAATCACATCACCGTAATAATCAATGGCACGAATGGCACGAGTGACCGGATGAGGATCAATGGTAATCACAGGATTAGGCTCGTTATCACCTGTATTTCGTCGAAGTAAGGTTTCTAATTCGCAATCAGTCAACATGATTGATTTGAGACATTTTTCGAGATACTCCATATGTCGACGACGCGTATTTTGCAAGAACATGGAAGTAAAGGTTAACTCCACGGCAACAGCTGTATTGATATAAAGCTGCCATAAATCGGAATATCCCATCATCTTACCAAGTGCTACCCAAACAATAATACCACTCCAATAAAAGACCAGTGCATAGATAGAACCAACCGCAATAGAGACCCAGTTACAGCACTTGTCGAACCAATGTTCGTTAGGCAGATGGATTGCATTTTCAAGCTTGGCTTCAGCAATGGATGAATGATCCTCTGAATGTTCCTCCAGCTCTACTGCAGTAGGAGCTTCCTTATGGATATCGTTAGATCGCAACAGTCTACCTACGGTGGTAATACGAGAACGAAGTTGAGAGATAATAGTCAGTAACTTTTGACAATGATTTTGTTGTTGACGCATCAGCAGAGTATCACTAATATAGCATTGAATAGAGCCAGCATTTTGCATAAAGATTTGCCAAAATTCAGGTGCACCCAGTGCGGCACCGACAGCAGCCCAGATCAACAGGATAAGCAAAGTGGCAAGAAAACTAATACGAGAGCCAGCATATTGAGTAATGTTATCGAATAAACGACCACCCCAGGGCTTTCTTTTTTCGCTATTGTATAATGCTTCTGGAGAGATTTCTTCACCTACGACTTGGTAATCGTGCGATTTGCTGACAAATTGAGTAGGAGCGGCAAATTGGATTTGATGTTGTCTACCGGGAGAACAGAATATTTCTTTGATTTTTAGGCCGATACTCATTTTAAGTAATAATAATAAGTGTTTAAATGGAAAGAAAATCAGATAACTATCAAGGTTTATATACATATCCATTTGCATATATTATTTGAAATAGAAAAGCTACTTATCTGCTGATATTTTTGTCTCCTGTTTAATAACTAATCAATGGTATGGCCACTTTTTTATTTTTTCCTTTTAATATACTGCATATCAAGTGCACATTACTTGGTTTGATATACTTATTTTTTAAAAAGTATACAGAGATCCACAATGGTTTTTTTTCAGGAATACAAATGAAGGTACACAAACACCTTTTGATTTTTTTCTTATTTACGGTATCAGATCTACTAAAAAAAGTGTTCTGTCATTATATTCGAAAATAAAAACAAGAAAGGAATACAAAAGAAGAACAACAACGGTGAGAGATTTACACTAGCCAATGATTATGTAGTACTACACTAGACCAACCAAAGAAATATTGCTTGTGATAAATTTTCATTTATCGATAGCATCCGAGATTTTTTTTTTTGTCGAAATGTTACACCACTCATGTTAAGCCTCAGTCCGAGTGAGTCCTTTGGTTGCAGATTATCTGATTTTCCAATCATTCCAATGAGAATACAAATAATTATCACGTTTAATAAATTGCAATGGTGGCGTCTGGTGAGCATTTTTTTTTATTATGGCGCCATTAAAACGCAAAAACATTTAAGAGGCACCTACATTTTTAAGTGTAGGACGGAGCCTAAACTACTAAGGAGGGTGGGGAAAGTGCCGGGTGAGTAGAGCTTTCCACATCAACACGTCAAAAGTCGCTTTTTTTTTCGTTACCTCAAATTTCTTTCGAGATTTTGTCTACACATCTGATAAAAAAAATACTGTATAAATAAGAGGTTCTTTGTAAAACAGCTTTTTACCGATCATTCCCCGATATATCAAGACAACTGATACCATTAGCTTACAAAAGGCAGAAGGTAAGGCTTCTCGGCCGGACTTTTGGTCTGTTAATGTAAATAGACGACACTAGTATCTCACTCAGAAACTATTGATACAAGAATGATTTTAGTTGCAGAACTTAATGTTGAGTGATATCATTCTCAAATATCCCACACGTACCTGTAATGCTTCCGAGTTTTATCATATAGAATTATAAATATCGATTGGTATTTTCAAAATAAATGACTGATATTGTTCTTCTAAGTATGTAGAGAATATAACTACTTATGTTTCATGTAGTCGTATAGCTTAAATTAGCACCTCGCTGTTGTAAGGTAACAACCAGAGGAGGTTGATAACATGTACGTAAAACTTCGTAAAAACAGACTTAAATTTATCGAAAATGTTATAAAACGTATTTATACTGTCTGATATCACAACTACATTTCTACTAAATGAGAGTGTAATACCTGTCAAAGCATATAGGTATCGACATTACTTTTTGATTTTTTTTTTATTGTCATTCTTCTTGTAAATTTATATTTCATTCCCTTGAAATTGGTCAACGTGTAAAATTGATGCTTAAACTGAACGCATTACTTACTGGAAATTTTAATCATCAAGTCGTCGTATAACTTTATTTTCCTTATATATTAAACCAACCACCTCTTAGCAATTTATCACTACTCAAAATCGTGTAAAGTACAATGAACGAGGTCCAAAAGCATGTTAAATCAGAGTATGTATCCTAACCAAAGTCTTTTTTGATTACTAATTTTTCTTTTCTTTTTAGCACTTGCTACCTCCACTTCTCTACAATTGAAGGAGCTGCATATTTTTTCAATTCTTATAATGAAAAGGGTATCAACTTGAACAACCTTCAGTTTACCGTTAATCCTATGCAGTTCCCTAACGGTACTGTTGTCAGATATCCCACCACAGCACCTACACCCACACATACAACCACCCACCCACCCACCCACACACCCACACAGACACCCACCACTTCTACCAATAATGAGTGGAAGTTAAGTACTAAAAGGGCAATAGAAGATCTTGATCAAGAGATCGAGCGCCTGAAAAGGGCTCGAAATCTTTTACAAAATGCATTGGACAACGAGTAGCGTTGACCCCCCCCCCCTTTTTTTTTTTACGTAATAAATTTTTATAATATGGGCAAGAAACAAAAACAATTTAAATGCTTAACTCAAAAAAGATACTGCCATGATTACCGTGTTTACAGTTTTTTTATTATCAGATAATAACAACTATTAAAAAAAAGGCATTATTTTCTCTCTCTCTTTTCTTTTGCCTTGTGTTGCATACAGAGTTAGCCCCGTGGTCTAATTCATACTCTTTTACCTTGAACTTGGGTCTTGCTCCCCTTAACCATGTGCTATGCTCTTTCTTACTATACACACCCAGTGTATTTTTCTTCGAACGGGGGTAAAGCGATGGGGGGTGAGGCTTTTTGTAATATGCATCAAAGAAATGCTTATAAATTCACATGCTGTATTTACGCCATAAAAACATGTTTTTATTGTATTGCAAAGATTTATAACATAAGCCATAAAGAAAGAAGAGAAATACTACGGTAACGGGAAAAAAACAGATACTGATATAAGTCTGTTTTAGAAAGATAACCATTAGAAAAACTATCATATTTTTAAGATGAACATCTGATATACCTTAAGTTTGATGATGTGTGTAATTTAACCATATTTTAAAAGATAAAAAGACTGTGTTAAAGAACAAATGTAAAAACTAAAGAGTAATAAGATCCACCTTTCCTCCTTTCAGTATATCCTGATCGATCAAGTTAATTACAAAGTACATGTTAATAAAGCCAAAAGCGATGTGAAGATCATTTATAAAGACTTACAACAAGTTGATTTTCAATAAAAGTACAGAGTAGCCCTATGAAGTTTCTAGTATCATTATCGTTTGCTTTGTTTGAAGACTTCGTTACTTACCAACACCAATAGACAACGGTACATACCAAAAAAAGAAACTTTCTGATAATTTGCATCTATTGCCTTTTGTTCTATTTTTTGTTTTGATTTCTAATCGTGAACATGTCCTCTCAGTTTTCACTTTCTTGCTTTAAAAAACCTTCAACAAAGTGCTTCATTTGTAAAAAATGATTTCTCCAATCCAGCGAATGCGAATCGCCATTTAAACGTAGCACATAACTCACGTCTTTCGCAGTAAGATTTTTGTTATGGCTTTAAAAATTTATATGTGTTAATATCCATTTGATAGTGACACAGACACTGATGATTCTGGTATGACAAATGATGATCTCGCTGTCGAATCTTTTAACGACATGGTAGGATTGGAAGATGGATCTAGTTATTTTGATGATAATGACAATCATGACAATTATGATGTTTTTGAAGAAAATGATCTGGTAGACAGCGCCAGTCTACCACATGAGGAACCAGCTCAAAAATAAATATTACAAAAGGCAATTTAAATTTCCTCTCTAACTCTGCTAAAAGAATCAGTCAAGCTGAACCTATAAAAGTTAGATATCTTAATGATATGTATAAGTTTTGAATTTTGTTTTGAAGTGGTTGAGTTTTTAGATCCACTTGATACAGAATATGACATACTGTTAGGCACAGATATCCTGACTCATTTAAATATTGGTTTAACTAATGTAACACATAAATATCCAGATGATGAAGAATCTGAAGATATTCAATTCGAAAACGCTAACTATGATCCTTCGGATAAATATGATCCTGAAAATGCTGAATTTGGCACAGCGATTGAAAGAGAACAATTTATGAATTTTATTGAACCTTCTGTAAAAAGAAACGCTGAAATTAAACCGGGTCAGTTTTGCAATATTCCTGAAAGTATCGCTAGAATACCTATAAAGAAGGATGCCACAAACTGTTACATCCGTCAGTACCCGTTACCTTATCATGCTCGACCTGAAATAAAGAAAAAATTAGCCGAATGGTTAAGTTCAGGGGTTGTAGTAAAGAGTAAACCAAGTAACAAATTTAATTCACCATTATTAGCCATTGGAAAAAAGGATGAAAATAACAATCTTACCAATACAAGAATCTGTCTTGATCTCAGAAGACAAAACATGAACATAGATGATTCGTTGGTAGAAGATTTTTCTGTCCCTAATATCCAAGATATTTTTGACAAGGTATCTACTGGAGTTGTATTTAGTCGGCTTGATTTAAAGTCTGCATACAATAGCTTCAAAGTGGATGAAGCCAGTCAAGAAGTACTATCTTTTATGTTTGATGATAAAACCTATAAATGGGTAGGAACTTGTTTCGGTCTCAAATTTGTCACTAGTCAATTTTGCCGCGTTATGAATATCATTTTTAATCGTGAAGCACAAATAGCCACGTACGTTGATGATTGTTGTATATTCTCTGATACTAAGAATCATGCCAGCATTGTAAAGAGAGCAATCGATAAATTAACTGCTGCTAATCTAAAAATTAATTACGCTAAATGCACATTCTTTAAAACCAGTATCTACATGCTCGGGTTCGTTATTGGACCTGGCATCACAAAAATTGATCAACGTAGACTGTCTAATATCCACGAATGGGCTATTCCTAAATCAGCTGAACAAGTCAGAAAAATCATGGGTGTCGTCTCATATCTGAGAAATTACGTACCAAAGATATCTGACATAGCTGCTCCTTTAGATAAATTGCGAAATGATAAAGATGTGAAAAACAAATGGACACAATTTTATACTGATCGTCTAAATAATATCAAGCAAATACTACTGTCTAAAGCTGTGTTACACACACCTCGTATGGAAAATAAAATGTATCTTGAAACAGAGGCCTCGCAATATGCTGCATCTGCGGCTTTAACTCAACGTGATGATAAGAATAGAACCATCATCATCGCTATGGCAAGTACATCTTTACCTACATCGGCTCAAAACTGGTCAGTCAATCGACAAGAACTATTTGCCATTTATTACGGATTCCAAAGATTTCGGTCCCTATTACTGGGTCAACCAAAAATAGAAGTCTGGACCGATCACCATGTTATTACATTTTATTATACCATGCACGTTCCAAATCGAACAATTCCATCTTATATGGATGTTTTAGATCAATTTTCATTAACGGTCACCTACATCAAAGGAATTGATAACGTCTTGCCTGACCCGCTCAGCAGACTATATCCACCTTTAGATGACGATAAAGAACTTGAAGAAGAAGATAAAAAGATCAAACAATTGAATCGAATTATATTGGAAAGAAGAAAACGAAAATCCCGTTGAAAGTTTTAAATCTACCGATAAAATCACATCGACAGATAAATTTATTTACAAACGAAGCATTAAGAGCACAGACGCAAACCTTAATGTATTAGCCGTGAAAATAGACTCTCCACAGTACAAAACAAATCCTACCGACTATATCGCTCCACCGATTGAAAACAGACATAAACTATTACGTGATGCACATAATCCGGGACATTTCGGTACAGAAAGTATCGTCCAAAGATTGCACGAAGAAGGATTACACTGGACTGGGATATTCACCGAAGCTAAACAAGTTGTCAGCAGTTGTATTGATTGCGCACGACACAATGTAGCTCGAAAAGGGTATCATCCATTTAAGTCTATAGTAGTTGCCGAACCTTTTGCACACATTGCATCCGATATGGCTGGACCCTTCAGTGTAACTGCTAATCAAAATGTCTACATTCTCATTTTCGTTGATATCTGTACTCGCTATATCGTAGCAAAGGCTCTCCCGAACAAACAAAGTGATACTGTTGCAAATGCTCTCTGTCAGATCTTTGGCGACTATGGTTTACCTAGAACCGCAATTTTAACAGATAATTGTTGTGAGTATCGGAATGGGCTGATGGCGTCGATTACAAAGACCCTCGGCATACCTCATCACTTCTCCACACCTTATTACCCTCAATCCAACGGTTGCGCAGAAAATACTGTGAAAAATATCGTAAATACGGTTAGGAAAATGTGTGGCAATGATACAGGCAAATGGGACACGATCTTACCAGCAACACAATTGTGTTGTAATTTAAAAATACGCAATAGGATAGGCAGTTATCCTTTCTCACTTATGTTTGCTCGACAGTTCCCTACTATACAGGATCGTAACGACCCTTCAACACAATCTTCTCTTCCAAATAAGGTTTCTACAGTGGATGACTTGATAAAAAAGGCTGAATACATGGCTGACATCGTCTTTCCCGCTATACACCAAAGAACGAACGAATTAATGAAATTACAGGGAAAAAGATTTGATGATAATCACTACCTTATTGATAGTCCCATTGGATCAACTGTCATGGTGAAATTACCGTCCCGAGCAAGTAAACTATCTCCTCTATATGAAGGTCCATTTACCGTCGTCATTAAACCCAAAGCTGGTACAGATGTGTTAAAAGATAAACTGAAAGAGATGCTCCACAGAGACTACGTACCATCAGAACTGAAAGTTGTTACCATCGACGAAAGTGCCATTGAAGATAAATTATATGAAGTGAAAGAAATTCGCACGCATGAAGGGCCAGTCAACGATAGACAGTATCTCGTAAATTGGGTAGGCTATGGTGAACGAGAATATTCCTAGCTTGACGCAGCTGCATTCTCCAATCCCGAAACAACTCGCAAACACTGGGTTAAAGTAAATGAACAAAAGAAATTAGATCAAGAAAGAAATGCTAAACTAGTCGCGGATTCTAATAAACAACAACGGAAATCGGTTAGCAATGCATCGTCAACAGACAATGAAGTTATAAACATACCATCTAGTAAAAAAAGGAAGCACAACAGTAAAAAAAGGAAGCACAACAGTAAAAATAGTTCCAGTCAACTACGTGAACATGTCTTACGAAGTAAAACAAGAAAGAACTGATAAGAGGAAACCCCTTGTACAAACAATAGGCGAATAATTTTTTTTTTTGTATCTCAGTCCCACTTTCTGGATTTTGACATTCATGCATAATAATTATGGTTACTACAAAGTATAAAAAAAAAAAAAATGGTACTTAAGAAGTAGTAGTTGTATTTTGTTATACATCAATTAATAATTCCTTATTTCGCGAGCTACGCTAACGCTGGTGGGGGAGCATGTACTAAAATCGCATATAAAATCATTTCATCGATCCTTGATCGACAGGTACATAATATCATAAGACTCATAAAAAATAATAACATAAAAAATATCCTGAGTTATACATTATCACAACTTAGGGTTACTGGATACTCCAAAAGAAGATCCCATTTCGAATAACAGATTGGCTACACTGATAAGGCTCATCAGTCACTGGTAAATACAGCCAATAATACCAAGTGAACACAAACTAGCCCATAATTTTACCATTCACTTTTAATAAGAATAAAAAAGCCTACAAGCAATATTAATCTTGTTCTTCCTGTTTTTTTTTCTTTTATTTTTCCGTGTCAAACAACCCGTTTTTCCACAGTTTCAACAAGTAAGCATCACTTTCGTGTCTCATATACATGGAAAAAAATTGATAACTTCGAACAATACAAAAATATGCTAGCCGTTTTAGTAACAGAAACAATAGCAGCTATGGATAATTTTCAGCATACATCAATACAAAATTTACACTGTAGATCAGCAAATCCTGGACAGACTCCCCTAGCAAAAATGAAATATTCATCATAATGTAACAGACTAAAAGTACACTTGCTAGTCCACTTATCAGACGACGTAGAAAGATATGTTGGTGGTCCTCGCACTGAGGCTGAACGTTGTGAACAACACAAGTTTATGCGAGAGCTACTGTGCCATACTAATTGCCATAATGGTTCAAGAGATGAAACATCAAGATTTTTGGAAGAATATATGCTACGCCATATGTGCCAACATGGATCGTTTATAAGAGATTCTTCAGCACCAATGTATGAAATGTGCAGTGAAGATGTTCTTTTGTCTTATGATCCAATGCTTTTTCTAAAGCGAGCTTGAACTGTTAGACAATAATAAAAGTAATAATAAGCTGACTGTTGGTCTCGCTACTCTATTCAAAAACATCAACAGCCAAAAAAATAGTCAAACTCTTGGAAGGATTTTCCAAAAAGCAAACGGCTATTATTTCGTTGAAGCTTTTGAATTTGTGCTGATAAAAGATGAACATCTTGGTTTGGCAAGCATTTTCAGCACATGCGCAACTGACCTGACCGGAAACTTTGTAACCCGTAGACTGTCATCCCAAGGTTTTTTAATCGAAGCTACGAGTTCAGAAGACTACGAAGTTTTAAATGTTTTTAATATGTCACAAATGCCTATAGATGCACAGATCAGAAATAACCCACATTACTCAGTCATCAATAAGTCCCATTTTGGAACTTTATGGTGACTTCATGATACAACTTGTAGATCCGATAAAATTATCTACTAATTTTTCTCCATAAATATTCAAGTAATACCAAATGATGTCTCTTTTGTATAAAGTGGAAAATTCATTGATTTCATCCAAACCAATGCGAAATGGGGGGGGGGTTTATGTAAAAACAGCGACTGATTTTTGTTTGGGGGTGGAAACAAACAATAAACACAAAAACATCGTACCATACACCATTTTCATAAACTATTCGCACAATCTCAGAAAAAACTACTCAATTTCGGCACACTTTCTTCTTTTTTTTTTTTTTTTTTTTTTGCTCACTTCCAGGAATCTTTTTTGCACAGTGTGTGCGAATTATTTTAGAGGGGATTTTTATTTAAACAAGTTTCGAACTTGGACTAAGAATACCGGCAAAAGCCCTTCAAGTCGCTTATCAAGACATTTTGGCATGCTTCAGTGATTCTGGTGTTCAGAGTTTCGGCCTCCAACAGTTTTTCACGTTTCAGTTTACTCTTAGCAACAGACCAAAACTGCTCAATAGGGTTTAGTTCAGGGGAATAAGGTAGTAGATACACACACCCATACCCACGACTTTCGATAAACATTCTAATCTAATCTGATGTACGTATGGGCGCATTATCCATGATAATATAATGCCCTTTAAATTCCTCATGAAAATCCATCCCATCGATAATGCTGGCAATAAAATTGAAGTAAAGTCCCGTAACTGTACCAATACTTTTCTGCATCTTACTACCACCAACCATCTTTCGTTTTTTAGAAGCGGCTGAATAGGGTGTACCCTTATCGTAACATTGACAATGCCATACGGGAATATAGCACCCACAATTGTCGTGTCAGTGGTTGGATAACCTCGGCTCGAGTGCCTTTTTTTAGACTAATGAGAAATTCGAGAGTGAATTAAGAATAAAATGTAAAATTTAACAAAGTGAAATTATCAAACTGCAAAAATAAACTAAAGCTTTATTAAACAAATAAATGGGGGTCTTTATATACACATTATTTCAGACATTGATCACAGATGGGCTGATGACGGTTGTGGGTAGATTTATCCAGATAATACTCGGATGTAATGATCCCATATAGAAAGACCATAATGAGATGTCAATAACAATAACAATAACATTCATTCTTAAACCGTGTATATCTTGTAGCACAACATTCAGGGGAAAATGTAGTTCTTATTAAAGATAGCTGTGGCACCTCAACGTGGCTGATGTAACCTTCATATGTTTTCATATTCATGTTATTATTTAAATGTATGCCTTATACTTGTATGAAGGATGATATAAGATCAAGCCTGTACATAAAGTAAATGATCAGTATTTAATATAAAGTACCAATAAGAATTATATTTAGGATTATCAAATGGAAGATTTAAGAAGTGTAGATAGAGTCATATATTAAGTATATAGCCTCGATCACGACAACTAAGCCATTGTTCGCTTCAAATTGATGTAAAAGGCGGACTCGTCGATGAAAACACAATTATTGTTGTAATCCATGTCGGTTTGAATCCATCTTGTAAGCCAGTCGAATCTTTTCTCAATGCTTACGGACGAGTTTCTTTCTTTTGAATGAAAGTGCACTTTTTTAAATGACAAGGCACACTTCTCCGTCGTAAAGTTGTAAACAGTTGTTTTGGTTACTTTTAATTCACTGAACTGGCTGGTAAGACTTTCTATTGCCTGATCCAAAGTTGCAGAAGGGTGGCCGATAAATGTTTCTTCTAATGCTTTTTATTCTCTTCATTCAATAAAGCAGGTCTAGCAACTTTCTTTTCGTCTCCAATCCATCCCGCGATTCATTAATCAAATCTTGGTATTTTTTTCAACCAGTCGTAAGCAATTCTACGGGTAATATCTAGCTGCTTTCCTGCTTTACCTACAGTCAGGCCTTCTTCATAAACCAGGTAGAAAAAATGGCCCTTAACAATGTCTCCATGTTTCTTGTAATAAGAAACTGGTTCTGATGCAGCAGCAGAAACCATCTTGTTGACTTTAATTGATGGCTCAAGCTTTTCAGGTGGTTTAAATTCCATGTAACTATCGAAGTCAACAGTGTCAGCGAGTGAGTAACTATCCATTTCAACTGGTTCAATTCCAAGCTCTACCACATCAATTCCATGTCCATCTTCCTAAAAGATACGAAAGTCTCTTGGATTATATTGATTTTTCTAAATTTGTTCGAAATGTACAAGTTAAAGTGAGCAAAAAATATTTTGTTAAGTGAGCAATTTTTTTCTTATTGACCCCCCACCCAATATAACATAAATGGTCACTATGGCGGACATACCAGCAGCTGTGAATTAAATGGCAACATAACTGCCATTTTTTTTATTTGCTCGATATCCCCAGCCAATAAGATTCGAGCAAAAGATTGATACAAATGATCATAATATCATAAAAAAACAAAAATGCTTCAAAAACATTTCTGGAACCGTCAATATGTAGTTTAGATGTTATAGAAACTATCTCAAAGTTAAAATTAGATTGCTATATGCCAAAACATCGATGCAATATTGATCCGAATTTGATGGGTTACGGTATAAAAAATGATTTTTTGCGCTTGTGAAGCAAATGGTAACAAGTTGCCATTTTTTTTACTTATTTTTTTTTTAAAAAAAAAAGATATTGCGCCTGGAAAAACTTGCGAATGACAAGGGGCTCAAAATATACCAGTGTAAGAGAATGTGGTGTGCCAAAAGCTTGTTAAGGGAGAGCTTTAAAAGTGACAACCAAACACACAGAAGAAGGGTAACAGTAAAAAATTCTTATGCGGTTTATTTCATCAATATCGTTAACAAGGTAAAAAAATGTAGAATCAACAAGATCCCGATAGTTCAGACTCTATCAATGAAGCTTTCGAAGATATGGGTCGCGATGAGTCCCCCATCATAGCAGACGTGCTGTAGGTTTTTTTTATTGTTTTTCATGCATGATATATGTATACTCATATGCGATACTTTATTTTTATACATTTCTCCTCCACCAGAGGTAGCGAATGAACCTTCACGTAAAAGAACCAGAAGAAGATAATAGTCGTGTCTGGTCGACATGATTGGTCCATTCTGGTTTTTAGCTTCTTTATTAGTGTGTATTTTAGCGTTCTTTTAGCTTACAATTTTTTCTCTCTTTCTTTTACTTTTATTTATCTTTTAAAATAAATAGCCTTCAAATAATAATGGTAAGGGTATATAGCCCCTTCTAAATAACGGAATGTGTGAAAAAATATGTTGGAATTGAGTATGTTTGCAATGACTGAAGCAATGACATGTAATCTGTATAAAAAACTAAAGGGTTTTTTTTTAGATAAAAATTTAGCCTATTTTTTTTTATTTTGATCAAACTGAAGTACGCCTGTATAATATAACCATTTTCCATAGATAATGGCCCTCATCAATAAACGGTTCTATCTTTACAGGTAAATAGCCTTTAAAAAGTTATGTTTTATTCTTATTGATATCATACTGCTTACATATAGACTATTTATTCTGTGTACCTTTCACTCAAACGACGACATTTTAGGAACACCACCGGTCAAATAATCATCGACATCAGAACTTAAGGCTGGTAATAAAATACAGAATTAATAACAATATTACTATTTTCTTACAATACCTTTGTAGAGTGTTAAGAGAATCAAAGGTAAGCTAAAGTAACATCCAAGCATTATAATGGTATATCTTATTGCCATGTATACAACCACAAACCTAAATAAAAAGGTTAAAGTTATATCAAACTCTCCTATACACCACTGAAATATAAATAAACAATCCAATAAAACGTGCTTTACTGCCAATAATAACAATGAATAAGAAAATGTGAGCCTACCAAATATAAAAGAATGGGTCTAAAAGAGAGGTTAAGGGTTTGTCCGTTTAAAAAAAAGTGGCAGCTGTGAACGTTTTGTTATTATAGAATATCATAACTGCCACTTTTACAAGCCAGGAAAATGGAAGCTGTGAATGATTTGTCTTCAACAAACTAAAATAGATGCCATTTTTTAAAACCAAAAAACAGCAGCAGTGAACCTCTTGGCTTCATTCAACTGTTAAAGGTGCCATTTTTGCCAGCCAAAAATATGGCAGTTGTGCCTCTTTTGTTATTATAGAATATCATATCTGCCACTTTTGCACGCCAAAAAAATGGCAGTTTTGTGAAGTAAATGGCAGATAGTTGCCATTATTTCCGCCATAGTGGGTATTGTTTACTCTATGCGTGTATAAATTATTTTTTTTTATCACTCCTCCTCTGATAACATGAAACAGCGAATTTTTTTTCATTTTCATTTATTTATAAAGGTGTTTAAAAAAAAATGCCCTAAGGCGAGATGCCCGAAGGCTGAGATGCCCTAAGGCGAGATGCCCGAAGGCTGAGATGCCCTAAGGCGAGATGCCCGAAGGCTGAGATGCCCTAAGGCGAGATGCCCGAAGGCTGAGATGCCCTAAGGCGAGATGCCCGAAGGCTGAGATGCCCTAAGGCGAGATGCCCGAAGGCTGAGATGCCCTAAGGCGAGATGCCCGAAGGCGAGATGCCCTAAGGCGAGATGCCCGAAGGCGAGATGCCCGAAGGCGAGATGCCCGAAGGCGAGATGCCCTAAGGCGAGATGCCCGAAGGCTGAGTCACCCGAAGGCAGAAATACCCGAAGGTAGATATACCAAAAGGCCGACAGAAAAGGATAAATTAATTGAGAGAAAAAAAGTGGGTTTTTATACCTTTTTTTTTTTAAAAATTTTTAATTTTTGTGACGATACTTTTGTGACGCTATCTTTGTGACGCAATAATTTCTTATTTTTTCATTGTCGTCATATTTTTAGATTTGGTGCAAAACACCTTCTAAATTGAGAATGGGCTAGTTTTTTATTTTTATTACAAAAAAAAAAAGTTTAGATACAAATATTCATGCGAAACTGTATTAAAAAACCAGCGTGTTTTATTATTGTAACAAAAAAAAAAAAAATGAATAAATGGAAATAAAATAGATAAACCCATATATATTTATATATATATTTGTTTGTAATCGAGTAATGGATTGTAAAATTTGGATAAAAAATAGTCAGAAGGATGTTCACGAGGGAAAGCTTACCTGTGATTATATTTATACATTAGAATTATTAATAAAAAAAAAAAGAAGTGAACAAGGGCATACCTTTATATATATATATATGAACAATAGATCACTGAAGAATGATGAATGTTGTAATACTTTTAATAAGGCGTATACTGTAGAAGTTACCGTATATATAGTCACAACATCTAAAAAATAGGATCAACGATGAGATGATATATAAAACTTGACTGACAGCTTTGTTAAGGATACATTATCATGCTATATATTAAACATTGAGTGTTGGAATAATGGTTTATACTTAGCTTTCGTCTTATTAAAAAAAGGAAATTCAGAAAAAGTGAGGGTCTCCCAAAAAAAAAAATCGGACATACAAGAGTCTTTGTCAGAAGTACTTTTTCACTACCACAATGGCAATCGAATGCAACTGGAGAAACAATCTCGGTGGATGGCAAGCCACCTTGCTCACCAACAAAAACAAGGTAATTGGTACACATGTTTTTGAGAACTTTGCCCATTTGTTGGCCAAAGCCTCCAGTTTTCTCTGGTACCCGATGGTCCTTTCATTCTTGGCTTCAGCAGGACTGACTTTCGCAGGTATGGCCTTAACGATAGGTCCAGGAGAACGGATACGGATTCGTCGACACTTTCGAGATGCTGGAGCCGGTGAAGGGTCCATGGTGCAATTATGCAAGACGACGGTCATAATGTTTTCATCGTCTGGTGGGTATTCAAACATAGACATAGGGTTGTAACTCGGTGCCTGAGCTTTTTTACGTGGTTAACGTTTTGGGGGAGGAGAGGGTTGAAAGGAAGCGATTTCACTCTCTGAAAGTTCGTAACCGGGATTCAAAAGCATTTGTCGTTTAAATTGTTCCATTTCTCGCCATAAGGCGATTTTCGATTTTCCCATTATAAAGTTTTTGTAATAAGGTGAAAAGGAAGTGACTTTTTTTTTTTATTTGGACAATTTAAAATATCAATGGCGTCCCCTTAAAAAAAAAAAAAAAAAAAAAAAAAAAAAAAAAAAAAAAAACTGAGATATGTCGATTGGTTAATGTACCTTATATGCCAAATCATACAAAATAAACAGACTGTTTTGTAAAGTCTTATCTGTTAATGAAGCTGTTAAACGTAAATTACGCATGTTCGAAGTCGTCATTTAAGGAACTAATTTAGTGCTTCTTGTAGCTTTCATATCTCTGAAATAAACTACCAGTAGTATAGCATTATCTTACCTATTGTTGATGCATCTTGGAGCTATTAAACGCAGAGAGTGCGTGGTCAGGCTTATGCAGACAATTTTAAATCTCAATGAAAAATAAGGTCGACTCAACCGACCCTTCTAGACTGGCTGTAGATTGTTCTATTGGGTTCTATAATTCACACTTTGGGAAGCAGTCCTATTGATAAATATTTTATTGTAGTCAGATAAAATACGTTGGACGTTTTTTTATGGCCTTTTTTATTCCACAATTCTTAGTACAAAATGCTATGCTCTGGTTGCAACAAACCCACCAAGCAAGTGCGTCTAAAAAGCCCCAGTATCAAAAACATGACGGTAGGCCAAGTAAAAGTTGTTAAAATGAAATCCAAAAACACATGAAGTCAGAGTATGTATCCTTACCAAATTCTTTTTTGATTACTAATCTTTCTTTTTCTTTTAGCACCTGCTACCTCCACTTCTCTACTATCGAATGAGCAGCATATTTTTTTAATTCGTATAATGAAAAAGGCATCAAGTTGAACAACCTTCAATTTACCGTCCTTCCCATGCAGTTCCCTGACGGTACTGTGGTCAAATACGCTACCACCACACCTACACCCACACCAGCCAAAAAACAAGTCGCACCTGCTACCACTACTACTTCTATCAATAATGAGTGGAAAATTAGCACAAAAAGAGCAATAGAACACCTTGATCAAGAAATCAAGAGACTATCAAGTTCAATTTGGGTACTTTAACTATTTAAAGATGTTACAAATCTATACTAAATCCAATTTTTTTTTTTTTTTTAATCAGCATGAACTTTGAAGGAAGAAGATCCGCCGCCTTGGAATATGCTTTATCATACGTACTCCTGATAAACGAGCTTATTCTTGCTCGTCTATCTTGGCTTTTTACAAGCCTTTAAAAAACACGGCGGACGTTTTTTCTTCATTTATTTTATCGAAATGGTCTGCCCCGGTTGTTATATCCCACAAAAACAAGTAAGATTAAGAAGCCCGAGCTTTAAAAATATGACAAAAGGGCAGGCACAAGAAGTATTGAGTGGTATAAGGTTCAAGCCGTTGAACGAGGTACAAAAACATGTCAAATCCGAGTATGTATCCTAACCAAATTCTTTTTTAAATACTAATTTTTCTTTTCTTTTTAGCACCTGCTACCTCCACTTTTCAACGGAAGAAGATCCGCCGCCTTGGGGTACTTCTGATAGACGAGCTTATTCCTGCTCGTCTATCTTTGCTTTTTACAAGCTTTTAAAAAATAATTTGGACGTTTCTTCTTCAGTTATTTTTTTTTCCAGAATGGTTTGCGAAGGTTGTAACAAACCAAATAAACAATTTCGTATGCAAGGTCTTGGATCCAATAATATGGCCAAAGGCCAAATTAAAGAGGCGTTAGGTGCCATTAAGTTTAAGTTGCTTAAAGAGGTTCAAAAAAGCTATAAATCCGAGTATGTATCCTGACCAAATTCCTTTTTGATCACTAATTTTTCTTTTCTTTTTAGCATCTGCTACCTGCACTTCTCAACAGTTCAAGGCGCAGCATTCTTTTATAACGCTTATCATGAAAATGGTATTATTTTGAACAACATGCATTACACCATCTTACCCGCCCAGTTCCCTGACGGTACTGTGGTCAATTATTCCGCCGCAACACCTACATAACCAAGTCGCACCTGCTACCACCACCTCTACCAGTGATGAATGGAAGTTGAGCACAAAAAGGGCAATAGAAGATCTTGACCAAGAGATCAAGAGAATATCAAGTTCAATTTGGGTACTTTGACTATTTAAAGATATTACAAATCTATACTAAATCCAAATTTTTTTTTAATCAGCGTGAACTTTGAAGGAAGAAGATCCGCCGCCTTGGGGTATGATTTATCATACGTACTCCTGATAAACGAGCTTACTCTTGCTCGTCTATCTTGGCTTTTTACAAGCCTTTAAAAAACACGGTGGACGTTTTTTTTTCCGTAATACCAGTTTTATAAAAAAAAATGACGTGTCAAGGATGCAACAAGCCTCACAAGCAAGTTGAACTTAGAAGCTCCACAATTAAAGACATGCCTAAAGGGCAAGTCCAAGAGGCCATAGGCCAACTTAAATATAAACCATTAAAGGAAATCCAAAAGCATATTAGATCAGAGTATGTATCCTGACCCAAATTCTCTTTTGATTACTAATGTTTCTTTTCTTTTTAGTACTTGTTATCTTCATTTCTCGACCAAAGAGGGCGCATCATACTTTTATAATAGCTATCATGAAAAGGGGCTCAGCCTTAACAACATCCATTTTACTGTACACCCCACTCGATCCCGCGATGGCACTGTTGTCACGTATCCCGCCGCCGCACCTACTACCACACCTACTACCACACCCGCCGCCACACCCGCTACAGCCTCCACTAGATCAGTATCTGATAATACGCCCGTAAATAAAGAATGGGCCGGCAAAACAAGAGAGGCTATTGAAAGATTATCCAAGGAAATCAAAAGACTGTCAAGTTCAATTTGGGTACTTTAACTATTTATAAATATTACAAATCTATACTAAATCCAATTTTTTTTTTTTTTTTAATCAGCATGAACTTTGGAGGAAGAAGATACGTCGCCTTGGGGGTACTCCTGATAGACGAGCTTATTCCTGCTCGTCTATCTTCGCTTTTTACAAGCTTCTAAAAAACACGACGGACGTTTTTTTTTTCGGAATGGTCTGCCCCGGTTGCAACAAACCACAAAAACAAGTTAAACTTACAAGCCCCAGCCTAAAGAATATGACCAAAGGGCAAGCCCAAGATGCAGTTAGTGGTATAAGGTTCAAGCTGTTAAACGAGGTCCAAAAACATGTCAGATCCGAGTATGTATCCTAACCAAATACTTTTTTAAATACTAATTTTTCTTTTCTTTTTAGCACTTGTTACTTACACTTCACCACTATCGAAGGAGCATCCTATTTTTATAATATATATCATCAAAAGGGGATCAAATTGAACAACTTCTAATTTATCATCCATCCTACCCAGTTCCGTGATAGCACTGTGGTGATTTCTTTTTTCCTAGAAAAAATAGGGGGTCCCCGATTCCAGGATTATTTTTATGTGTGGGTGGCTAGCTAAAAGTACCCTTTTCTTTCCCGAGATATCTCTGGCATGGTTTTCCCAAGATACCATCTCTGGCATGGATTTTCTGGTATCTACAAAAAATCTCGGGGCACGAATTTTTTTGTTTGTTTGTGCCTGCCAATGGCAAACCCATTAATTTGTACATATAAATACTCACTTATTGGACGTTATGCCCATAGTCTAAAGAAGAGCATATCAAGCTACAGAGGACTTTTTTTTATTTGTTTCTCATATAATTAAAATTAAGAATAGGCAGATTTCCTTTTTTAAAAAAAATGTTGGTTGTCCTTATCAATACAGTCATATGTTCGTACACATGTAATATAAAATACATAATTTCGAGCATCACGTTTCTTTTATCTCTCTTTCTCAATGCACAAGAATAGAATAATTACGAAACAAGGCTAATCCCATAATGCATTGAATCCATGCATTTAGACAGTGAGTTTATCTTCAAGCTATCCTTGCAAAACAATTTTAATGATCAGCACCAATGATAACATCGTTCGAATGATTTTGAACTATAATTTTCTTTCCTTCTCTCGTAACCTCAATGTCGAACTCGAGCGAAAGTAACCAAAGACTGATTTCCAACAGAAACATAAAATTGCTGAAATACAGGTATTGGAAATCTAATTTTCATAAAAAAAATCAGAGAGAGATGAGTCGTATGTATGTGTGTGTAGAAAGATAGGCTTTACCATCGCCATGTTTTTCGGGATCAGCTATAAATCCAAGTACGGCTAAACGTACGACGAAAGCCACGATGGATGTGATTAGCCCAACATAAACATAAATTTTTCTTGAGGCCTTCCTCTGATCTTTGTTTTCACTAGTGTACTTTCTAGTGATTGCATTTGCCACATAAACGACAATCAATGTGTGAAGAAAAATAAATGCATCCTGAAAAAAAGACAAAGGATGAGAAAAAGAATAATGGGTCTATCCAAGAATAGCAAGCTGGTATGTACCGGTACATAATCTGCAGGGACAACATTCTTTTCGAAGTAATAGTAAAATAAAACTGTATCTGTGTACAAAAGTATACATATATATAAAAATAATCAAAAGCTGTACAAAAGGATTTTTGCTTGGAACTCACGAAATGAATAGGTAGTGATACTCACAGAGAGTATACAAATCATCAACATGCTCACATCTTTAGAATTCCATAAAAATGGGTTCGTACTCGCATCGAATTTAGCAAAAGGTTGGCGCCTCAATCGCATTTTAATTTTCCAAAATAAAATAGAATAGAAAAAAGTTTTTATTTTTGGTTTATTGGCCTTTACTTTTTTTCTTCTTCTTTTTGGTCATAAGAGTACAAGAATGAATGTGTAACATGTAATATTTTGTCATGGATTTGTCAACAAAATGCTATGGTAACAGAAAAACTTGTGAGCTGAATATATATATATATATTTTATCATTATGTCTCAAATTCGCGTCTACTTTGTAACTGAGGCCATCTTTTTTTTTTTTTAAGAAAACAATTATATGTAAGATATTCAAACTTTGAAATGATTCAAGGTGACACGTGGTAACCAACTACACATATAATAAAATAAAACTCACGTATCTACTGCGCAAAAACTGCGCAATAGTAACATCTTATTGGTCCTATTCTTTGGATGACAGATAAAATCACTGTGTACTTCTTTTCTGGATTTAGAATGAAAAAAAAAAATGATTCATAATTTATCCCACTTTTACATATATTGCAAAGCATGAATATATAGAATAACTGTAACACATGGGTTGGACAAAGATCAATAAACAACAATAAACAAAAGAAAGAGATCGGCATTTGCTATAAATAACACTGAATTGATTGAAAGTGGGAAACTGTTTCGAACAGTGGGAACAATTTTAACGTAAGAGGGTTGATTGGACGCGGGCCTACTAATTACGTAAAGGATGCACAGTAATAACTGATTGAGAACATAACAATAAGCTAATGCATGGATGTATTAACCGCTTCCAAACGACCAAGGAAAAATTGTTGCCGAATACATTGTATGGTATCGTGAGAAAGATACGGGTAATTGTGCTACCCCATTTTTTTTATTTCCAAAATTATCAAGCAGAGAAAAAAAAGTTTTTCTATCTTTTTTTTTTCTTGTTAGTTATGGTTGTTTGCCAAGTTTGTATATAGAATGTGTTTATTCAGGGCGCAATTGCATTATTTTCTATTGAGTCTTAAAATGCTAGTCAAAATATAGACATATCAAATGAAACTCATCAGCTAGCCAATATATAGACACTCATGATCTTTGCATGGTGGTGGTGTGTGCTCTCATGCAATTAATCTTGTGAATGGATATTTGTTGCACAATAGTCACGAAATTAAACAAAAACAAAATCAGAATCCAAGAGTGAAAAAAAAGAGAGAGACAGTTGAAGCGTTTGTTTTGCTGAAGAGATGCGCATGTTTTGTAAAAAGTGTACCACATAAACATTGAAGCGTGTATGGAATGAGATAAAAGAGATAAGATCCTTACAAAAAAAAAAAAAAAAAAAAAAAAACCTCCCCGTGCTAAAAAGCAAGAGACAGGTATGTTACATCTGGTATCACCTGATACCCTTTTTTATTTTTGATGGAGAGAGAGAGAGAAAGAGAAAGAGAAAGAAGCGTCACGTATACACGTGTTAAATACATCAGTGAAGATCCATTCCTATGTGGTTGTATGTGTATACAACTGATAAAAAGGGGCCTATATTCAGATTTATTTGACACTGTAACCCACTGTGGTTAAATGGTCCTAAAGGGTCGTTGCTTATGCAAGCTTGTTATGTATTTACATGGAAAAATGACCTATTTATTTCGCACCCCAGAGTTACCTTTTCAGGATGTTTGAAACACCGATATGCGTTACTCTTTTTTGCTTCTAACTTTCTCCTTTTTTTTTGTTCTTTTTCTTTTCTAAACATTTTTTCTTTTTAACCTCCTTTCCTATAAAATATAGATACAAAAAAAAAAAGAATGGATGTGGATGCGAAATCAAAACGAAAAAAGGTGTCTTTAGGTTTGTAATGAGAACAGAAAAGAAAATCAACTGTAGTTTAGTAATTAATACATGTAGTTTTATAGCTTGTGTGTTTTGTAGAAGATCACACATGACTTGTGACGAAGGTATATTTTATAGAGTGGAAAAAAAAAAGTTAAAATAACATGCATCATCAGGTCGACCTTGTCAACGATGTTTGAAACGAAATATAGGATCCATGTGTCACGATGAAGCTAAATCCACCGTGAAAAAAGTCTTGAACCACGAAAAACGAAAGAATAGCTCCAGCAGCTGCAGTGAAAGCAGCAGTAGTGAAGGAAGCACAGCATGGACTGGTAAAGAAATTATTATTATGATTGGGGGGAGATATATAAAGAAGGTTTTTTTATATATATATTATATTTTCTCACACACCAACAATACTTAGAGCCTACTCCGACACGGAGGAATCCACTTGGTAACAGCGAAGTTCATATTTTAAAGTAAAGAGCACATATATAGACATATATATAAATATATATATTTAGTGTACTTATATTCAACTTTAGCGAATTTATTGATGGCATGTCAAAAAAGAATGATGTACAAGACCAATTCTTTTTAACCGCAGCAGATCCAAAAGATGGCAACTTAGAAGATCGATTGAACGAAGTGATTAATGCGAAGTACCAAGCGGGCTTTTTAAAGCCATATAATTATGTCAATGGATACGCTCGACTTCAACGCTACATGGAACAACAGTAAGAACAAGCAAAAAAGTGGGCCAACAAAAAAAAAGGGCTAACAAAATAACAATAATAATAGTATGTCATCTGACAGTCGACAACGTATTTTAAATGTAATGGGCATGTTCCGACCTACTTTCCGTGATGTTGCACAATCCTTGACGGACATTGATTTAATACTGGTAGAAGAGTCGTTCGAACGCTTATTATTGGATTACGATCGAGTATTTAGTGCCATGGCTATTCCTGCATGTTTATGGCGAAGAACAGGCGAGATTTACAAGGGAAACAAAGAGTTTGCAGATCTGATCAATGTACCATTTGATAAACTACGCGATGTAAGATGGCATACTTTTTAATATTATGTATTCGTGTTCTAAATGTATTTTTTTAGGGACAATTGTGTATTTATGAAATCATGGCTGAAGACTCCATTGTGAATTATTGGGAGGTAACAAAAACAATATTGGACAAATTTTTAAACAGGTGACTTAAAAATCACTATAGAAATATGGAAACATAGCATTTGACCCTAAACAAAAAGCTGTCTTGACTTCATGCCTACTCAATTATCAATTAAGTCCTGATGAAGAACCACCAAAAAAGAGAAAGAACCTTGCCATGTCCTGTTGCTTTTCTTTTACTGTGAGACGAGATAAATTTAACATGTAAGTTTTTTTTTTCCATTGTTATGACTAAAATAAACTAAACTTTCCTTTTATATCATAGTCCGGTACGAATAAAAAGCATGGGAGAGGAAAAGACTTACTCAACACCCTTTTTTTTTGTAGACTGTTATCATTGGCAATTTCTTACCAATAGAATCGTAATACCCCTCCTCCTTCAACCTCTTATTTTTTCTTGTACATATCTCAAATTAAAACGATCTTTCTTTATTATTAAACATGTTGAGACATACCAGCTAGTAATTGAGCTAGACCATATGCACCAGGATCAGGAATATCTGCACCCAGGACTTGGTCATTAGAAAGATAAGATGAGCGACCTAATTGAGCAGCCAAATGAGTGGTGCTTTGGGCACCCTTTCGAGCAGCTTCCACTGCTTCAGATAAATTATTACCCGGCGTATTCAAAGTCTCAATAAAGGGACAGAGTGTATCCATAAGCGTACGGTCACCAACACGTGCTTTGGTGTAAGTCATTAAAGTCGCCAAGGCATGACGTGCTGCTGCTACCCAGACCGATGCATCCACCGCAGGTTTGGCGTGCTTTAAAAGCCCGCCGGCTAATGCATTTAAAAAAATACAATAAATGGCGGATGAAGTTCCACCCACGGATTGTTCAATGGTGTCTGCCATACCCAACACCGTTTTTGGGGCCGAATTTAGATTGTAAGAGGACAAATCACTTAATATGGCTATGGAACGGTGAGGTTAGTTTAATTATATACAGGAAATAAGAGTTTTCACCTTGTGCCGCAGTTTTTAATGTCTGCCCACAATCACCATCCCCTAAAACAGTATCATAATCAGTAATACGAGGCTCAGCTTCAATCACGGCTTCCGCAGCTCCACGAATAGCAGCTTCCATTACGTCTGGGTCACTGACTAATAATAATAATAATAATAAAACAAATAATAAATACAGGTTAAGCGAGTGGGCGTGGGTATATTTATATATATAATTTTTATTTCACCTTGTCCCATAAAATCATCCACTGTATGCTCAGTTTTCTTTAGTTTGGATGGATTACCAAGAATCTCTGTTGAAAAGGAAACAGCGGGTGCAGAAGGCCAACCAGGGATAGAGATGGGTTGATCCAATAGGTCCAACATCATGTGATCCTTGACGGATAATAAGGTGATGGAAAAGCCAGGCATATTTAAGCTGGTAACAAATGGACCCACTAGAACACGTTCCAAGTGTAGATAAGGCATATGTAGCACATAATCCACTGCTTCCTTTACAGCCAAAGATAACTCTAGTTGAGCAATACCACCCAAATTATTTACAAGCATGATGATCGAATTCTTTTTATCGGTGTCTAAATTCAAATAAGAACGATCCTCATCATCCTGATCCAAAAGCATGTGCATCATCTTGTTCACCAGGTCTTTTGCAGACATCATGTCCGTCTTTAAAAACCCATTTTCATTATGAATACCCATGCCTATCTCCAGTTCATTAGGAGCTAAGCAACTAAAAGAAGAAGAGCCGGGTACATGACAATGATCAAAGGCAACACCTAAGGTAGCGGCATTTTCTATTACATGCTGCACCATTTCTTTTACTTTTTCCAAGGAAGCGCCTCTCGAAGCTAAAGCACCTGCTAATTTAACGGCTAATGCCGTAGCAGCCATCCCACGTCGGCCTACTTTTCCTCCTTTGGTTTTACCCACAGAGATATCATCACCTACGGCAATTAATTCAACCTTAATACCCAAGGCTTTGGCTCTTTCCACAGCCAGACCGAAATTGAGACAATCGCCTGTATAATTCATGATGATGACCAGTGTACCATGAGGAGATTGCACACGTTGAATGGCAGCCAAGACTTGACTGGATGAAGGAGAAGCAAATACATGACCAGATACACTGGCGGCCAAACCTCCATTTCCTACAAAACTAGCGTAACCTGGCTCGTGACCAGATCCACCACCTGAAACAAGGGTGACTTGTTTCGAGGCCATTTCATCCACATTGGTATAGTAAACAACTGTTCGAAAGAGTTAGTTTGTCTGTCTATTTACTTATTGTTTAGGAAAACCTTTTTCTTTCTCCAAGATACGAATGTTTGGATTGGTATAACATAGGCCCTGAAGACTCTCTGTGACCAACTAGGGGGAGAGAAGGGGAGGGGTTAGATCAGAATACGTTACAAAGATAGACGAAATAACTTACTGTCTCTGGTGTATTTAGGATATGCTTTGCTAAATGAATAATAAAAAATGATTCAGACACGTGTATAGAGATATATGAAATCAACAGAAATTTTACCAGCAGTGTGATTCATTATTAAAAAGAAAAAGCTGTTTTAGTAAAATCAATGCGACTCACACACACGGTTAAACTAAATAAATTTGGGGGTGTTGCGTCACAGCCATATATTATGATTATTTGCTGCGCCACGAGATTGTGAGAGAGTGTGAGTTGAGTTTGGGAGAACCAATAGATGTGGAACCCCTTTTTAACTGCGGCTATTTTTTTCCTTTTTTCTTTTTTTTTTTCTTTTTTATACTTCTTCAATGAAATATTCACCACTCTAAACAGCCCTTTCTCAACAACAAAAAACCCAGATAAACACCAAAAAAAAAAAAAAAATATTAATACAGCCAAACACCTTTTAAACTTTTTTTCCAATTTAAACATCAACTCCACTTCTATTTCCCATTTCCCCAATGAATATTTCTAGTCGTCAGTAGACTATAATCTCTCTTTCTCTCTTTCTCCCAAAAAAAAAAAAAAAAAAAAAAAAAAAAACTCAGTTCAACTTACGTTATATTTTTTTTTTTTTAACAACCTATTTCATATAAAAAGAAAAAAAAAACCTCACTCTTTTTCCTCTTTCATCTACAACATCTCAACTTTTTATTTTTTTATTTCCTCTTTTCCTCTCCTTTTGAACACCCATTTTCAATATTAAAAGAAGAAGAAGAAGAAGAATATAAAAAACTAAAAGTTCTATTAAACAAATGACAAATGCTCCAATCCCACCACCAACCGCCACGATGGCCCACCAAGCAAACGATGGCGAAGCGCACTGCGAAAAATACCGACAATTCATGGATTCATCCGTACAGGAACGTACGTTTATGATTGAGAAACTCGTTGGTAAGCCCTTCACTAAAAGCAAGTTGTAAACCAACTATGATTTTTTAACAGAAGTAAGGACATCATTTTAGAAACCTTTGCCAATGTGATTGATTCTATTTGGAACCCGAAATTAAACGATCCAAAAATCAAAGTCATGCCAACTCGCTTATTCTGTAATCAAATATTGAAACGAAGCAAAGCAACTTACTCCACTTTACAAATCAGTTTATTCTACATCTTTCGTGTAAAAAAAATCGTTCATGACAAATTAAGATTAAAAGGTAACATGCAGACCAGCCAACAAGACGACCTGATGTGCTGCGGACGACGCATGTTTCTCGCATCCTTAATGGTAGCATCCAAGTATTTACACGACAAAAATTATCACAACAAGGCATGGGCTAAAATCACTGGTCTCGATATCAAGGAAATTAATGCTGCGGAAATGGCTTTTTTGACCCTCATCGATTACCGTTTATTTGTCAGTAAACCTACCTTTGACAGATGGTATACTCAGATTCACAGTCATATCCAAAAGAGTTACATTCATCAACAACCTAACCCTACTGCTGTTCAACAAGGACAACAAATCACTATCAAGCAAACACCGTTGTCATCGCAACAAGTGCAACAACAGACTTTGCTTCATTTGACAGATTATCCTTCACCGCCTCCTGACCCATTAGCTCCATCGCCCGTTAACACCAAATGTTATCAATCAAACTCCTTTGGCATGCTTTCTCCACCTCTTCAACCTATCGGTTCAAAGAGACCTTCTGAAGTGGATCACGATCAATCAACGAACAAACGCACCTGTTAACAAAAAAAAAAAAACTCACTATTATATCCTCTCTTACAAACTTTTTTTTTTACTCACTTTTTTTTTTCTCTTTTTTTTTCACAACACTCACATTTGTACAATATTTACATTCTTTTGGTATACAATCTTATTAAAATACCATCTCACCCAAAAATAATGTCTATATTGTTTGCAATCCTTCTTCCAAAAAAAAACAAAAAAAATAAACTGCCTTTCTTTTTTAAATCGCCGGTAAATCCCATTGTTTATTAATATTCTTTTAACTGCGGATTAAAAGAGAAAGACCATATTTATACATCATTTCCGAAAAAAAAAAAAATAGTAAATCTTGGCAAATGACACTAGAAATGTGCTACATCTTTTTTAGCTGGTCTATGCCCGTATGATACTTGACACGCACGGATTTAGTGGCTAACCCTGTTTAAATGTTCACTTAGATTAATACAAAATGGCCTGTGGTTTGCTTTCGGTGAATGAAAAAAAGTGTAGCACTGTGCTAAAAAAAAAAAAAGCACTTCTCTTTAGCCAAGACAGATGCATAAAAATGATTGGTGGAAACTAAAAATAAATATCACAGGGCTCTAGCAGCTTCCACTGTCCTACCGTCCAATCATTCGAGCAACGAGAACCAGCTTCGTCAACAAATGCACCATCACTTTGGTAGTTGGAGGATATATAGCCTGTAGTTAAGTATGTGTTTTATACGCATAAAAAAAAAACAATATCACCATTTGTCTCTAGTTCTTTTTCTTCTTTAGATGCTAATCGAAAAGAGATAAATTCAAGATAATTACTTATTGATATAATTTAAACAGCTATACTACATAACTTGGATAGATTATTAGTATATATCGTACCTTATAAAGGGTGTCAACCACAAGAAAGTAGACATGTAATTATGGAAATGTGGCAGATCTATGTAATAACACTATCTTTAAATCTACAACAGACTGCGTAAATAGCGGAGGAAAAAAAAGCAGTAAGTTGTTCAGGTAAACTTTTGTTGTAAAGTCGTAAAGACGACACCGACCGAGGTCAACGTTAAAAGATTATCTTAGGGCATTGAGTATACCTTACACTTTAAATCAGCACGCGAATCTCGTGTTGAACAAAGCAATGAAGGTTCATCCTCATGGTTAATTCGTTGATGGTAAGTACATCCTTGCAGACTGGATATGCAAACAAGTGGTACAACTTTGACAGGACACAGCCGAAAAGAAGTGAATGATAACTCGAAAACGGTTGTTTCCTCAGCATTTGACAGTCTTGATCAAACTCTTTCACTATAGCCCCTCAATAATACTTAAACAAGCAACTTTTGACCTCCAAGCTTTCATTAGTTAACCATACAGACGTACAAGGGGGGAAGTACGCCTTGTCTTTTAAACGAGATATCATCAAAACAATTCAGCGTTATTTTTATGTTATCACTCAACAATAAACACCAAGCATCAACTACCAAAGTGATTGTGTGTTTGATGACGAAGGTGGTTCTCAAATGACTTGTGACATTCATTTTTTAATCTTTCATCATCATTTTTATGAAGAGGCCAGTTTCCAAGGTTTGGTTGTACCACTTACAGATATGCGATCATGTGTACTACGCGAAAATCTGATTGTAATCACCGGGATTGAGAAGTGGGCCAATGAAAATGCATGCTGCGATTTTTTTATCTTTTTTATTTTTAAAATTAAACGTTACGAACAACGTCGTCGATGGATTTAGCCAAATAAGCAACATTTTTAGTGGAGACACCGGCCATAGAGATACGACCATTACCGGTCATGTAAATATGATATTTCTCCTTGAGAACTTGAACCTGTTGAGGGCTTAAACCAGTGAAAGAGAACATACCAATTTGATCAGTGATATGGTTCCAAGTACCTGGGGTCTTGAGCTCAATAAGATGGTTATAAAGAGCATGTCTCATCTCAATAATACGATGAGACATATACTTCAAGTTATCCTTCCACTCAGCATATAAAGCTTCATCATTCAAAACAATATCAACAATACGTGCACCAAAGGCAGGAGGATTAGAGATTTCGGAACGTTGAAGCTTTTCGAATTGAGAAAACACACGCTTGGCGTCTTCAGATGTCTTTGCCACAATGGTCAAGTTACCGGCACGTTCACCTAGTTTGTGCAACGATTCATTAGTTCATGTAAAAAAAAAAAAAATGATTATATGTTATTAGTAATTTACCATAGAGACCAAAGTTCTTTGCGAAAGATTGACAAACAAACAATTCAAAACCTTGTTCAACAAAATAACGGACAGCCCATGCGTCATTGTCCAAATCGCCCGAAGCAAAACCTTGATAAGCACAATCAAAGAAGGGGAAAAGGTTCTTCTCACGCATCAGTTGAGCAATACCCTTCCATTGGTCATGTGTAGGATCAACACCGGTGGGGTTATGAGCACAAGGATGGAGCAAAAAGATGGATCCTTCGGGTGCATCACGTAATGATTGTAATAAACCTTCATAGTCTAAACCACGGGTTTCAGGGTTCCAATAAGGATATTCCTCTACCTCAAATCCTACCAAACTGAAAATACTACGATGGTTGGCTGTAATTGATATTTTTTTTTTGTTTTAATAAACAATTCTCATTCTCTTATAAACACTTTAACACTTACCCCATGTAGGGTTGGAGATGTAGCACTTCTTGCTCTTCTTGTAGAATTGTTGAAGGAAAAGAGCACCAGTGTGATTAGCACCAGTACCAGAAATGGTTTGAACAGCAGCAAAGCGGCCTTCCTTAATAGCAGGACTATCCTCACCCAAAATCAATCTGGCAGCGGCGTGTGTGTAAGAGGGTTGACCGGCAATGGGTTGATATTCATGATCGAGACTTTCATCATTGAATAAGATGGTCTTGGCCTAATATAATAAAGTAAGTAACAACAACAACAATGACGCATATAAACAGATAGACGCACCTTCTTAACAACAGGGAGTACATAGGGTTTCATGTCGTCGGTACGGAAAGCACCAACACCAATGTTAATCTTGTTAGGATCAGTGTCTGACTTGTATGTAGCAGTCAAGTGAAAGATGGCATCTGGTGGTGCTTGGGGAACTTCTTGAAAGACAGAGGCGTCTACCATTGAAAGAATGTTAGTTTTTCTCCCTTGCTTTACGTGTTTTTTTCTTAAGAAAAACACCCTTGTTTAGTCCTTACGAGTCATGTTGGTGAGGTGGTGGTTAATTTGGTTTAGACGTTGAGAAGGAGAACGGGACATGTCGAAAAACTTGCGGGTTTTTATTTACAATTTTTTTTTTTTTTTTTTTTTTTACTCGGCGTACGTGAGTCAGGGCGTCACTATAAATAAACAATAAGGTTTAAAAAATCATCTCATTTAAATATTCCCTTAAAATATTACCTCTTTACACAAAGAAAAATAGAAAATATAAAGAAAACAGAAAAAGAGTGAGAAAAAGATTATGCTATTTTGTAACCATTTTTTATCTTTTTGCTAAATTCCATTCTCCACCTAATTAATATTAAGTAAGTCTGATTACATTTTTTTTATTAAATACACATGTGAAAGCAGCATAAAAAAACAATCCTTGTTCTTTTCTGGCGTGGGAAAGACGTTAAAAACTGGAAATTGCGTTACTAGCAGTCACATCATGCTGCATTAAAACATCGAAATTAATCCTATCTTGAAGAATGTTACAAGGTTTGGTCTGAATCAATTCAATACTCAATGCTTTTTTCACTTTAATCATTTGTCCTGTATCTACACGCATACATGCTCACATAAACAATAGAACATGATATGCTGCTTTAATGTCAGATTCTAATAGATGCAAAAAAAAAGAGATCTGAAATAGTTTTAGCCTAACTTTTTTATCAGCATCTAGTAAAAATCACTAGCTTTCATTTGGCTTTTTGTCAGGTTGGGATTGCTGATCATTTTAACTAATTGGGTTTAATAGAGGGTGATGTATTGTTGTTAAGGAATTTGCCATAGTGACGCAGTTATCGGTGGGTTGATAAGGAACAGCTGAACCTTTCTTGAGCCATAAGATCATCCTAGTTTGGTCTTAATAAGTTACATGCAGTCATTTGTATATATATCCACTACAACCGAACGTATTTTAAAATAGGCGATTAAAAATGTAACGTGGTTTACTGTGATAAACCATGAACTCGGTAATCTTCGTACGTCATTTTTTTTATTTATTTTTTGCTAGAGTGTACAAATTATTTATAGAAACGACTACACCACCACCACGTTTTTTGTACCTGTGAATATTCATAGAACATTTGTCAACTGGGGGGGGGGGGAGGCACGCAATTTTTAAAATGAATTCGAACTCCATGGTTTGACGTCCCCCATACTCGGCATTATTGCCGATCTTTTTTAGAAAACACAAAATTTCTTTGTGTCAATCCCCGTCACAGAAAATAGCAAATGGCAGTGTAGCATTTTCTTTTAAAGGATTTAAAAGAAAGAAAAGCAAAAAAAAAGAAGGTGTCATTATTTTGTAGATGCTAAAAATATATGTACTCTTCGCTTTTCTATCTTGGCAAAAATAAAGTACCATATACTATTCGCTAAACTCTATTTTCAATTAATATATAAAAGACTGTTATTTCTATCGTTCTCTCCCATCTCATCCACCTCCTTTTTATTTTTATTTTCAACAATTACATGAAACCATCTAGTTCCAATACTGTAAGTGCTACCCTAGAAATATGTACATGTATAATGTATTAACCGATATTACTAGTATAATCCAATGTGAGTTATTTCCAATTTATGTCGCTATAAAGCTGATTTTTATGTATTCATTTTACTCTAGCTCTCCCATTGAACCCGAGAATCCAGCCGTCAAGTAAGACATTCTATATATAAATCCTACTCTATAGAAAAACTCACTCTTTTTTTTTGTGAAACAAGTCATGCCATCATTGTAAAAAGTAGTAATACAAAGTCGCGTGTAGAGACACAAATTAAAATGACCCTTCAACTTGTCGGTAATCAATGGTCTTGGCTTCGAGTGCATGAATCTTTGCTCTCAAAGAAAAAAATAAATCGACAAATCAAAGAAAATGAATTACATTTAGAAGCGTTTGTGGTGGCGGATAGTAACCCAAACCAAAAAGTCAGCATGTGTCAAGGTTGTGTCAGAAGAGAGGTAAAATATTAAATCTTTTTTCTTCTTCTCTTGCTCATACTATCGGTTGTTTATTATTTTATATAGCGCAAAAGAGCACAGAGAAGAAAAAAACCTGTAGTAGATGACCGACAAAGAATCTTGTTGTTTAATTGTGATCCATTGATTGATTTCTCTCACGGTGAAGCGGTATTATTAACTCGCATTACTTGTTACTGTCGTCACCATAACGAGCGCATAGGGTTTCGGTAAAGAGATAAAGTTTTGTTGTGATTTATGCTTTTCAATTTTTTTTTTTTTTACATACTAACTTTTATTTAGTATTCAGTTTAGAATGAGGAATGATAAGGGCGTCGTAATTGCAACAGGCGAGTCATCTCCCATCATGGTCACAGATGATCATAAGAGTTATACCAGTCCCCCTGAAAAAAAATACAGTGTCTTCCCTACCCCATCCCATGTATCATGCAGTGCTGTCGAAACTCATCAAGCCATAATACACCGGCCACCTGTTATCCACCTTCCAATTTTAGATTCAATCACTCCTTGCCGAGGTTCTGGATGGGGTGGTCAAAAAGTCACCATTATTGGTTTTGGATTTCATGGCTATTTAGTTCCTATGTTTAACAAACGAGAAGCTATTGTACTTGGTTGGTCATCCACTGAAATGCATTGTATTTTACCGCCAGCGGAGCAATCTGGACCAGTGATTGTATCTTTTAAGCATCAAACATTAAATACAACACACCCATTGTTTTATTATACCGAACAAGAGAATACGAGTATTCTTGATCTTGCGATGAAAATAACAGGAATTCAAAATCATATTGCTAGTCATTCGTTGGAGATGGATGTGATTCAACTCCTTTCTGAAAGTCAGGCATATGTCTTGAATGCAACAACAGATGGTGGACAGACACTATTGCATTTGGCGAGCTATTTCAATTATACACACTTGATAAAGTTTTTAATCGCAAGGGATTTAAGCTTGGTGTATTTGCAAGATCATAATGGATTATCGGCACTTCATTTTGGTTGTCTTAGGAAATCCTCAGAAGCCATGTGCACCTTGCTAAAATGGGGTGCTTCTATTGCATTAAAGTCTGTCATTGGTACTCCCATGGATATTGTCTCTACTTTGTTGACGCGTGATATCACAATAGATAAAACAGAAAGTGATTGGATACCTAATTTGTTCAGTAAATTTGTTTTTCTAGACAGGAAAAAAAATTGTTTCTATTAAATGGATTAACATTTTTTTTTCTTTTAGTTAACATGGCAACTGAATATTATGATTCTAATATGAGACTTATGAATCGATGTTAAATTAAGCCGTTGTGTAAAAGCTACAGTTTGAAATGATAAAAAGGGTTACGTCTACCCATTGTGTCTCTTCTTTTTTTTTTTTTTAATCAATCCACTCACGTGTATGTATATTTAAAAGAGTTGGTATTTTTTTGCTGTTCAAACAATAATAAAAATAAATGCTGAGTAGTTATTATGGATTCAAAAAAAAACACAAGTTGGAATGCATTGAAAGATATTGTGTTCAAGAGCTCTCTTTTATATCGTAGTATGACGTCTTGTGAGATCAGGATGCTTATATTTATTAAGCAAAGCGCAATATTGGGCTTTAGCTTAAAGAAAAATTTATTTTAGTTACAAGTAAACTTTTTCTCTCACTTCACACATGTTAAATAGATTTAAAGCAAGATTTATTTTATTCGGCCAAAGTCTACATAGTGGATAAAAAAATGAAAACGATTCTGCTTGGTGATATTTGAAAATAACCGTAAAAAAATGTGTCATACCTATCTACATACTATAATTCAGGGTTTTGTGTGGTATTGTGATCGAGCACGTACTCTGATAGAATTCTATCATCAAGTCTTAGTTCCTCTTTGATAACCTCTCTTTAAATCATGTTGTATTACTTTTTGGATCTAGATACTAGTGCTCTCTATTTCATGGGTTGTCGTATCTACTCGTATTAAAACAAATACAATTGCAATTTAGCTCTTGTCATTGTAACAAGTATTCTAGTGAATATCATTGCTATTGTTTATAGGCAGACAATACCAGACCAACCCAGCATTCAGTCAGCAATTACAGCTTACACTCAGATTTTTAAGTTGCTGTGTAACACATATAGCTTGATAAGTAACTTCTTTACTTGACTATAGCTAAGGTATTAAAATCACTATTAATGCTCGATCTTCTCGACCTTGGGTCGAGATTTGTATGTTTGGTTGTAAAAAGTAAGTATCCATTAATTCATACTCTATTTCTTTATACTCTTTATTAGCAGTATACTCTTTATTAGCAGTATACTTATATCAATA